>NC_041059.1:9407251-9634542 GCF_900634775.1 Gouania willdenowi
AATAGAGAATAAGGCAGAAAGGGAGAGAGAGTGAGAGGGGGGCAAGAAGAGGTGGGGGGAAAGAAGAGACTACTTTGTAACTGCAGTCAGTGCCTTGCCTAGGGGTTCCAGCACTGCTCTCCAGTGAAGGTAGGTGTTGTTGTGTCTCTGTGGAGAGATTTAGCTCTATTTATCTTCTCTTATACCTGATATTTGCACTTTTTAATAAAACAAAGTCTCTGATACCCAGTCTTTCTGGTTCTGGATCAGTAAAATGGGATCAAAGTCCAGCACTGCTTCTATTCCGTTTGGGCAAAGTTGTGTTCTTCACTGTGTGGCAAAGTGCTTTCCCAATAGGAACCTCGATCAGCAGAATCCTGTCACTCATGCAAATCTATCACTGTGGTATGTGAAGGAGTTAAGCCATCCAATAGCAGCTCATTGCTGGGTGGTTAATTTGTCACGGGGGATTTGGAGATGTTGTCTCAGACAGTTGCTGAGTTTGGAAACCAGTAGGGAGTAAAGGTTGCCCGTTGCCGGCTCATCCTTTTTACGGTTTCTTCTTGATTATTGTACATTTGACACTGAATCTAATTTAGTTGATTTTACAGAAACATTTGTCAATGCCATTTTTTATTTTTTTTTCAAGTTTTGTAACATTTAAAGAAACATTCAGCAGATAAGTTCTTCAAGGGCCTTCATGTGGTACTTTGATACAATGTTAAGGAGCAACCCAAGTCGGGAAGGATTCACACAGCTGAGAGAAGCTGACTTGAGAAGCTAAAATTAAGCTCAGGGCTGATTTGGAATGTTACACATTGGCAGTAAGACATGGAGAAGATGACCTGGGGATGGTGACAAGCCTTTGGAGCTGCTGGCTTGCTCTGCCCCTTTAAGAATACAAACAAGTAATTAAACTCAGCTAATCTGGCCACGTTACAGAAAATTAGACACAAAGAACAGGACAACAAGCGAAAGGCCATTTCATTTTATTACCACTCTAATAGGGACAATAGCTCTAAACAGAATCTTGTTGTAAAGCATTTTACAGATAGTGTCACCGTGAACTCTAATTCCCTGTGATAGTCTTTTAATTTAGATAAAATTAACTAATGATTATAATTTGAAGGTGCACAACAGTTAGTTCCATATTCTTTTTGGTAAAATTTTAAAACGTATTCGCAGAAAGATCCAGAAGCTCCCCTTAGTTCTTTGGCTAACTTGGTCCACGAGCCTTTACAGATTTAGACCAAAGTGGAGGCCTAGTTGGAGGCCTAGAAATCTCAGAATACTTGGACTGCAGTGTGTTGGATAATGTCCCCTGGGACTCATTAGATGGCTGGGGATGAAGGCTGTAAAGTGTGCACATGTCACTGGAGGTCCATGTTATTGGGTTAACTCTCACTGCGTTTGCACAAAAAATAACAATGTTCTTATGAAAGCTTTTTGCAGAGACCTTTTTAATTATTTAGGCAATAAGTAAATCCATCCATCAATACATCGTAAGCTGGATAAATGCGTCCTTGCTTCTTTCACAGGACATTTTTGTGCTTTTTTAATGAAAGTCATCAGATGATTAATTTGCCATGTGCGCTGAACAAAGGATCGCTCATAAATTGGGAGCCGTGTGTCAAGGGACGCACGAGCAGCTGCAGGTGAAGGTTGAGGATTGGACAGAAAACATAAGACGTGCTGCTCCAGTTGGCGGCGGCAGGTGACAGCCAACGACTCATAAAGTCACCCTGCTGGGAAGATATGGACATAAACACTTTGTCTGTTTCCATTCTGGATTATTCTGATATCCACCAGTCAAAACAAACTAAATTGACTGCTAACGCATTTCACCTTTTATTGTCAATAATTATCAATTCTTTAACCTTGTGTCTACAATTTATTTGTCTGACACAATCTTGATACAATTTTCAAATTAAACCAAAAGCTTTGAGTGAAGTAAAGTACTCCAGTACTTTGTTTTCCTTTGACTGGTAGATATGCTGGTATGCACATGTGTCTGAGCTCACCATTAGCTTAAGTGTCATGAAACGGCCATACATTTAGCTCAACAATAACCAAGGCTCAATGGCTTGACTGCAGTGAAATCCTTTGAGTCACTTGTGACAGAGCACCAGCTTGCATCTTATTTGTCATTCACAGATGGCTATAAATGTGTTATATATAAACATGTACACCTTGCACTAGATGCCAGTCGATAGCGTTGTGTCGAGTTTACGCACAGACAGAGATGCTCTGTAGAAATACAGCACATAAAAATAAGCGTTACAGAAGTAAACTAGCTGATAAATGGTATAGTGTTCTTTTCCCATTAATGTCGGGTGAGAAAACTGATAAAACAAATGTTTTTTCATATAAAAATCAAGCGTGGGCCTTCTGATCGACCTCTTGTTTTGTCAAGCTGCAGCCACAGTTTTGTCAATTGAATAAATCTCCTCCATCTTCTTTTCCTCTCAGCTGTAGGATCTGACGTGTTGCTGGCTTTACACATTAGAGGTGGAGACCCCTAATAACACACATTAGCAGGTGGATTTATTCACTTCAAGATGTTTGGCTGAGTGTCACGGTCTTTTTTAGCATCTCTGCCAAGTTCTGTTTGTCATCAGCTCATATTAATTTCTCTGCTCATCACCGATATTTTTTGTTAAGTTTGAAAATACGTTGGCCTACTCAAATTATAACCTTTTCATGTGATTTTTGAGGAATTGTTGATTCCAAAGATTAACAATTTTCTTGTGTTTTAGAAAGGAAGTTCAATCTGAGTGCCTCCTATGACTAAAGGCATATGAGTAGGTTCACTAGTAGCTAGTGAACTAGAATAAATGTATCATAGTCTTTGGAAGGAAACCTAGAAAAAAGAAAAACAACAACAAGCCAATCAAAGAAAGTTTGACTAAAATTAGGAAAAGTAGTCAACACACTTGTGTCAGGCTTGTTTTTCCTTCCTCTTGTTGTCGATACAGAGTTTCTGACCACACTGTTCTGCCGCCCAAGTCTAGCAAACATGTACCAAGCTAAAGTCACTGGTTCTCTTTGGTGGTGTTTATCTTATGAGGGTCTGTCATCTTCTAAAAACATTTTACCAGTCCTGTTGGTTCTGGCCATTAGCAGTGTCTTTGGTTTCTCAACAGAGGGCACAGACATATTTTTTCTGGGTTCTTCCACTATTGTACAAGCAAGCATTCATCAACTATATTCAAGGATTTGCATCGTCAACTTATCTCTTCTCTTCTATCTGCTATTTTTAGTCTTTATGTGGTTTAACCCTCCACTGTTTCTCTTTTATGTCTTCCCATTACCTGTTGCAGTGCATTGACTGGGAGGTTGTTCACCTTTCTTTGAGGATGACATTGAAATTTAAAGTATAATCCGTGCATCTTTATACAGACTCTACCCTCAGAAGTACAGTTGATTTGTTATTGGAAATGCATCTATTAATACAATTCTTGCATCATTAAAGCCCTGTGGATAGGGCAGCTGATGAGCTTAATGGAGATCATGAAGTGATGGGAACCCCTGAGCTCCCGAATGATTTAAGAGCACAGAGCGCTTCAAATCTACTATAACTTCACCTCTACTGTGGCTATTATTAGTAACGGTGTTTGATCCAATATTGATGTAAGATATCGTTCCGATATCAGCAACAAATAGTATATTGGCCTTCATCTAAAATCTTTGATATACGCACTGCGATACAAGCAGTCCATTCAAGACTTGGCTCCAACAGCTCTGTCCATCATTTTTAGTTTTTATTGGATTTATTGAGGTAATTTTTCAGGATTTTCTAATTTATTTTCTATTTATTTTATTAAATTGTAGAATATTTTTAAGTATGTAACTAAAACACAAGTAAAGTATGCATGATATGTGCTGATCTCATTATGTACCATATTGGTATCGTCATCGGCCAAATGCAAAACAATATATAGGGACATCTCTAATTATTAGAATTACTCAAGATAGTTAAAATATTTAGCAAATTGATTATTGGATTATTGGATTAATCACAAAACAATCATGCGATTTTGTTGTTAATTTTTTCATGCAATCTTTATTTGTACTCTGTCATTGATTCACCATGATTATTTCCCCTCTGTTTTTGTATCTATACCTACTTTCACAGTGGTGTGCAGTGGAGTGCATGACTGAGTGAGTGTGTGCGCGTGTGTGTGTGCCAGAGGCTCAGGAGCCATGTCGGATCCCAGGAACATTGATGAGGATGCGATCCTCAAGGGCCTGTCGCCCGAGGAGCTGGATCAGCTGGAGTATGAGCTGCAGGAAATGGACCCAGAGGTACTTTTAGCAAACCTTGGTGCAACATCAGACCACTGCATGCAGACGGTTGATAATGGTCTGGTGACTACAGACACTTCATGTTCTTCTTCTCCTCTAATTGAGGGATATTTGTCAAATACTTTAGGAAATAATAGCAGTTAAGAAACATTATGCTGATAATGGGAAAACTGAAATCCATTTAAAGTCCTGACTGTGGTGATTTTTCCCAGAATGCCATGCTGCCAGCAGGTATGAGACAGCGAGACCAGACAAAGAAGAGCCCGACTGGGCCATATGACAGAGACGCCCTGATGCAGCATCTGGAGAAAACAGCTCTGGAAATCCCAGACAGGGAAGACCTGGTTCCATTTACTGGGGAACAGAAAGGTTTGTGCTTTGTTGTCCTTTATTTTAATTTTACTCATAATTGTGGAGTTACAATTGATTAGGGCATCTTCAAAATGTGACTTGCACATCATAAAAGCTCTCAAGCTTTTCATATTTTACAATTATCTTATCATGCTTAGGACAGGGGTGTCAAACTAATTTTAGGTCAGGGGCCATATTTAAAGTAGTTTGATCTTAAGTGGGCCACAGATTTTAGGCCGAAAAACAAGCAATTTCAACATTAATGTCCCCAAGTTGGCACTTCGACTTCAAGTGTGTAAGGCGCCCACAATATCCAGGCAATAAGTCAATAAGACTCTTTTAAATTGATTGTATTCATTTTGTGACCAATTTTTAATTTTATTTCGTGGTAATTATGTGAAATAATTTGAGGAAAATTTAGTTCTTGGACAATTTGAGATTTAAAATGACGGCAATTCTTGGGAAAATTGCCATACTCCAGATATTGTGGAGTTTCATTTAATTTGTGTATTTAGAAGGGCTGAGAGATGCAAAACTGAATTATTTGATAATTTACACAATAATTCATTTTTTTCTGTCTTCTTTCACTTTCTTCTGCGGGTCAAATTGGATGGTCTAAAGGGCCGGATTTGGCCCCCAGGCCTTGAGTTTGACACACATGGCTTCGAGGATTCAATTATTACCTGAATCCTTTAATTATATGGTTAGTGATACCTGTGTGCATACAGTGTGTACTGCAACTCTTACATATATCTCTTGAATCTCCAATAACCTTTTCCTGCTTCCTCATATAGTTGTATTTTTGTACTGTGATGCATCACTGCACACTGCACATCAGTTCAGGCTTTCAGTTCCAGGTTTGTGTGGGGCCTTTTGCAGCTCACTGACTTCTGGGACTGGTTTCCATTATATCCCCAGGCCAACATGTTTCCTAGAACTCAGGAAATTACTTGGCCGCGATTCCTGTATTGCCGCTTGTCCGGAGCAAATCCAATCATTTTATCAAAATTAGGAAATTGATCAGTTTCAGTCTGACATTGGACTTGGAGAAGTTATTTTTAGGATGTTGTTTGGCAAAATTGTGCACAGGAATGAGCAAAACGACCACAGAAAAGCACGGTGTGGGTCCAGTGGAAAACTGGGCAAATCTGGGTTAATCTGGTGTTTTGGAAACATTTAAAAAGAGGTTTTTCAAATGCATAACAGACAGACTGTACTGCACCTGCACATAGACGCACAAGGAAAAGGATTTCTCAGAGAAAAGTATTAAATATAGCAAACTAACGGCTGAGCTGGACATTTGACATGTTCTGTTGCTCTCCTCCTGTTCAATGTCTTGTTTTTGCCATCATTTGGAAAAGCCATTGTCTCATATGTATGTATTTTTGTATTTTTCCAAGGAACGACATATGTTCCGAAAACGCCCAGAGAGATTCCTGCACATGAGCAGATCACCCTGGAGCCTGAGCTGGAGGAGGCTCTGAAAAACGCCACAGATGCAGAAATGTGTGATATCGCAGGTTAGAGAAAAATCCTACTATGTTTATCACAACATATGAAATATTCTGTTTAGTCTGTTTTTTTTTTATTTTTATTTGTTGGGGCAATTTTTAAAGCTTTACCAATATGACCTACATTCCTTCCTATGGGAAGAAACTTTTGCTGAATTAAATTCTAAAGTATTTAAACAAATAGCAGCCTATAGATTGACAGTTAGTAGATTATGTTGTTTTGCTTTAATTTGAGAAATTAATATTTAATTTTTTTTTTAATCATAATTAACATTTTTATTGAACTAGTTTATCATGTGTGTCTTGATCGTTGCTGAACCCTCGAGACTGACTCATGAACCCATGAGGTTTGACCTAACCCAGGTTGAGAACCATCTATCTATAAAAGCAAGGAACGTCTGAGTGCGTGTGTGTGTGTGTTTGTGGAGCAAATATCTCCCTGACAGTGTCTGATTGACCTGAAACTTTGTCAACGGCTTGCGCATACCCCGAGTGTGTGCATCTGTTATTTTGGAGTAATTTGGTCATTCCAAAACCAATTTAAAACCAATTTGAAATGACTGATCCACACTGTGGAACTCCTGTCAAACATTGTTTTAGAATACTGATGATGTCATCAGCAACGATGTCATCAGTTTCAATCAGAATGTTTACTGATGATGTCATCAGAGTTTCAATCAGAATGTTCTAACTGATGATGTCATCAATAGTGATGTCATCAGTGTTCCAATCAGAATGTTCTAACTGATGTCATTAGCAGTGATGTCATCTATAATGCAAGAAAGTTCTGTGTGTGTCCGTGGAGCGAATATCTCCCCGACGCAGTGTCTGATCGACCTGAAACTTTGTCAAAGGTTTGCGCTTACCCCGAGTGTTTGCATCTGTTATTTTGGAGTAATTTAGTCATTCCGAAACCAATTCAGAACAAACTGTGGAATTCCTGTCAAACATTGTTTTAGAATACTGTCATCAACATTGATGTCATCAGAGTTCCAATTAGAATGTTCTAACTGATGATGTCATCAACAGTCATGTCATTGGTGTTCCAAGAATGTTTGATGATATCATCAGTGACTTTGTCATCAGTGTTCTATTCTATGGCTAATGTTAAGCTAATGCAGTGAGACGCTGTCTCTGTACACGATAACTTGAAAAGTGTTGAATGGATTTTGATGAAAATTTAGGGAACTGTTGATAATGGGTCAAGGAACTGCTGATTAAATTTTGGTGATGTTCTGGCTACTATATATATTGTGTATATATATATTACATTCATTTTCCCATCCACACTGTGGAATTCCTGTTAATGTCAATATGAATACATACCTCTGACGGGCTCTGTACTAGTCTATCGATAATGCAATTATATTATACAAGAATATATATACAAGATTATATACAAGAACAAAAAATCTAATCTGCAAAGTAGCAGAAAAATGCTCAAACAAAGGCACTTAATGGAAAAACTGACTGATTCCAGGAGCAGGGACTGAATAATACCTTACACAACAACAATCTAACAAGAACTCTGTTTAAATGCTTAAAAAGTGACGGGAGGCAATAAGGAGAAAGCAGCAACCCTGAGGGAAAAATAAGAGTAAATAAAATAACGTCAGATATGAATTAAAAAAATTAATGAAATTTAAACCAACCATAACAGAAACTAAACAGTAAAAGAACCCTAGTATTTTTTTTTTTTCTGAAAAGAACAAAACTACTGCCGAATGTGTAATGTTAAGTACTCCCAGAGCTCTGCATCCTTCATTTTAGAACCATTCTGTTCATTCTGTTAAACACAGCTTAATGTTTTTCATGTGTCCTTGTTTCTCACCAACTGATGAACTCATACTGACATTCAGACAATAGCGTGACCTGGTTGTGCCTCTGACCCACATATTCACAGACACTGTTTAAACCAAACCAAACTTTGTATCATTCCCCTCAACACTACAGCAGTGGTGTCCACTATAGTAGGAGAGACATGGTCTGACATACAACGGGGTCTAATTCCTCCTGCTCAGCAACACAAAAATAAGCCTGGCTGTGGCCCAGCAGAGGAAGGGTGGAGTGGAAGGGATGGTAGATACAGTATCGCATGAATACAGGCAAAGAAAGGCAACCGCTGCTAAAGATAAAGAAAAAACACTATTTATGTATTTTCTGTTGTGTCAATGGTAGAGTGAGTAGTCTTGAACAGGAATTCTCAACTGGTGTCACCCTGGGACCCACATTTTGCCACGGTCATTAAATCGTGACCCACTTTTTTTATTTTTTTTTTGAATTCAACTAAATTTTTAAAACATAAATCTATGTATTTTCCTGTGCAACATGCATTTCACAGCATGCCTGTCAAAAGAAAAGTTTCTTTCAAAATAAAAGACAAGTCCTACATGAGAGACATTAAGTATTTATTTATTTTTAACCAGCTGTACACGACCCACCCAGTATAGGTTCGCGACCCACTTTTGGGTCCCGACCCACCAGTTGAGAATAGTTAGTCTTGAATATATATGGTACTTTCTAAATATGTTTTACTCCTAAGATCAGACATTTATGTGTTTTGATAGTTAACAATGATTGTGAAGTAAAATAAATGAATGATTGTAATCAATAAAAAGAGTACAAGCAAAAAAAACAAAACATATATGAAATAAACACAGTCTAAACCCAAAACACTTTTGTCACTCAATGATCTCGTAACTTGAACTTCGTAAAAGTCATTTATTTATTTTTTGCATTGTGGGATTGAGAACCCCATAGAATAATAAAAAAAAAGTTTCTTTACGAAGTGATTTTACTTTATTCTCATCATAAATTTTTAAGTTTCTTTGCCAGAAAGGGAAGACAATAAAGTGCTTGATTCCATTTTTGTAAAGGTTTTTCTTACAAGGTATTACCCATGATATGACATCACATTCGTCCAAATTCATCTGTTTCCGTTTGTCAACAAACACATTGTTTACAGTGGAGATAAAAACAAACTTTCTGGCGGCCATTTCAAATTTTGTACTTTTTTTCTGAGTAAATTATGTTTCATAAATTGATCTATGAATTATTAAAAAAAATATTGTCACCAGCAGCTTTAAATTTATAGTGAATGATAGTACAAATGCCCCAGAACTGTTCGTGGCAGGTAAAAGCTTGGAAATCCTTTGTGTGATTGTAACTCAATGGAAACCTTTTTCTTTTTACATTAGTTGTACTTTTTTCCAAAAAAGTGATTTATTTAAAAACTTTTTGGCATGCATCCTATTCCAACATGCAAGATATTTCCCATCACTCTTTAAAGAAGTGATGCTTTGGAGGTTGTTGTCAAAGGTTCTTGGGGTTTTTCCACCGTCATTGTGATCTCAAACGTTGAGATCTAGTTCAATATGAAGTTGAAATTTAATACAAAATAAAAATTAACTCTCGTTCTGTTTGTTTTTGTGCCAAAGAATTTCCAGTTTCTCTCACAAAAACCTATTGTGTGTGTGTGTGTGTGTGTTGTGAAAACGATCAAAGCATGTGAACCACGGTGATGAGCTCTTTTGAAATAATTTGGAATCCCCCTAAAGAACAGCTTGAAAGAAGACACTGAAAAAAAAAAGTCGGTTTAATGGTAAGGCAGGTTTTATTGTATTCCTCTCTGAATATGTTGATTTACTGCCCTGAGCAGGCAAGGCACAGGGAGCCTGTTTGTCCAGCTTCGTAAAACCTTGGACTGAGTCCAGATCAGGATCAAACCTCATTTATCGCCCATCACTCAAACTACAACAGGCTGGATATCCAGTCCAGCACAAACTCAAAGCCCACAAGTCACAATTTCATCATTCCTGATTATTTAGCTTATTAACACGTTGCTATATCCAGCCCTTGACTAATCTGCAATTTAGTTTGTGCTGTAATGCTACTGTGGGTTATTCTGGGGACAAAAAGAAATGACGTGTGAGTGTTTATGGCTGGTGGTGGTGGTGGTAACACCCTCGACCCCCACAGAAAAGGCAGCTGTCCCTCTGTCCGCCTCCCTCTTCCTCACAAGGCCTTTCCCATCGTTGGGTTGGAGGAAAGGTTAGAGAGGGGGTGTAACAAGGTAGTTGCTGTCACAGCAGTTGGCATGTGACACTGTTTGGTGTTGGCAAATTAAGAGAAGTTATCTGGCAGCTCTGCCCTCCAGTGGCAACGCACAGGAACAGCAGGCAGTTAGAAAAGGTAAATAAAGTCTGGTCTCACATTTTTATTTAGTCAACAAGCAGTGATGTAAAAACTGTTAATGTTTTATTATAAGCAGTAATTACAGTGTTCAATATGTTGTGACTTATTGATATATCCTGCTCAAGTAGAAGTACTGTTACTTGATTGAAATTGTACTCAAGTACAAATAAGTCATACATAAAATACTCAAGTACAAGAAGCTCAATTAAATAGTACTCAAAGTAAAAGTTACTAGTTACTTTCACCGCCCGTGTTTATTGTTGGTAATAAATCTTGCCACGATTCCCTTGCATACAGTAAACATCTCATGTATGAACTTAAAAAGGAAGAGACCAAATCTGGCACAATTGGAACTTAATCTATTTTTTACAAAAGCATTTGTATAAAATAAAAGGTTTGCCAAAATGTACAAGTCTTTTAAATATGAAATAACACCAATGAATTCAAATGATCAGACTTTAAGTGTAGCTAAATTTACAATCTCTAAAACTGAGAAAATAACTAGCATTCAATGCTGTTTTGGCACCGTGCATTACGTTTAATCTGATTGGTCGGCTATGATGTGATGCATTTGATTGTCTGGTCATTTAATTTTTTGTTGTTTCACAATGTTCGTTGATCATTTTAAAATAAAAAAATAATAATTTACTCCAACACTTGAGTGTAGAAATGTAATGAATTATTTTCTCCATTTTAAAACGTACTTAAGTACAAGTAAAATGACTGATTTCAAAATATACTCTAAAAAGTATGTGAGTACTTGTAATCCGTGACTTTCACCTCTGCTAATCACCCCAATAAGTCATTTTTCAGCTTTTTTTGTTGTTTAAAAAAACACATTTGGACCTACTGTAACATTATTAATGAGATCATGATCAGGATCACTGATCCAGTTAAATGCCAATATCTGGTAAAGAGGAGATTTCTATGCTTGGTGGATGATTTTTGTTTACGTTAAAGTTTTACGCTGTTAACATTTGTAATAGGCTTTCAAACGTGTTAATTGTGGGAAAAACAATAACAGTGATATTGTATATTTCCATTCATAGACTGTTTTTTTTTTTGATTGATCACATTAATGATTAAGACACATATACAAAGTTTTTTAATACACAAAATAAATAAATGAATTGTGAGAGCAGTGAGTAACTGCTGCCTCCCAATTTAAAGATCAAAGGTTAAATCTCCATGACTAGAAATGTGAAGAGTGTTAAACTTTGTTATACACACATCATTTCTGTTAAAAAGCAAAATGTGTATGACTAATAGCTTCATTGTAAATAATAAGGTCTGGTTAAGTCATGCAGATATGTTTAAAAACAGATATCTTGACTTATATATTTGCAGCAGTAAGTGTGACAACAGTTTGACCCCATAACTTACGCACGTTGTGCTGTGCAGTCAGGGTGTTTAACACAGATTACAACCTCACTGAAGTCACAGGATAGATGGCTTATCTCACAGGAGGTCAAAGACGTCACATCTTAAACCAGCCTCCTTTATTCCTCAGATTAAAATTCATAAACATTGTTTTTTATCAAGCACAGATACAGGGACTATAACAACAAACATCAAAAGATGCAAATTCAGCAGTCGGGTGGAGTTTCTTCCTATTCCTAGTAATCTTTATAAGCTTGTGACAATATACGTTTGATGTGGAATGTAGCTATAAGCTCTTACCATGTCAAATGCTGCAAATTGTAAGATCTATGTTATTTATGGTTGAAAATGCAGTTGTAATAGGAAAATGTAACTCATAAACAGGTGGTTTAAGCTCGAGGTTCTATGTGCCTGCCTGGGTATGAAAAATGGTATACTTGAACTTTTATGGTAACTTAAAATTGTGAGAATGTACGAGTACTGAGAATATTGAATATTGGGGTAGGCGCACATAAACTTCCTTGCTTCCGCCTACCCCTTTTGAGCTTCCATTACTGTGTAATGATGGGATTTCTGTAAGTAAATTCAAATACTCTAAACTAAACTATTTGAGGGATCAGATTTTCCAACTAGAATGTATCCTTTTAAGAAATCCCATAATGCTTTTAATAGAGATGTCAGCTGAAATCTGCTTTTGATCCTAAACCCGGTGTTTCTTCAACATATGATTGTCCATTCATCATTAATTGCTCATAAAGATTCTTTAGACCAAGTATTGGTTTGTTGCTGTATTTCTCCTGAACAAACCAACTCATCCAACTGCAGCTATTGATTACCAACATGGTATGACTTGAACGTCTTTAATATTTCTTGTATTTGCAGCTATCCTTGGAATGTACACGCTGATGAGCAACAAGCAGTACTACGATGCTTTGGGCTGCCATGGCAAGATCGCCAACACAGAGGGCATCAACAGTATGTGTTGAACCATCAGATTCTCTTTATTCCGTAACAGTTCTTCTGTTTGTATTCCACTTTATTATTCTTTTGGCCACAGATTTGCTTGAGCAGTAATGTGTCGTTTGCAGGTGTTGTAAAAGCTGATCCATTCAAGATTTTTCCCGAAGAGCCTCCAAATCCCACCAATGTAGAGGAAACCCTGGAGAGAATCCATAACAACGACAGTGGTCTGACTGAAGTCAACCTCAACAACATCAAGGTCAGAAGGTTTTCCTTAGAGTTCCACCTTTCTCTAATAGCCACAGGTGAAAGTATTTATATATATATATAGTATATTCCTAAATCAGTCATTTTACTTGTACTTAAGTATGTTTTAAAAGTAAAGTAATTCATTACATTTCTACACCCAACTGTTACTGAGTAAATTATTTTATTTTTATTTTAAAATGATCAACAGACATTGTGAAACTAACAAAAAAACTGAAATAACCAGACAACAATCAAATACACCTTCTCAGTTTTAGAGTTCATAAATTTAGCTATACTTAGAGCCTGAGAATTTTGGTTATCATTGGTGTGAGATTATTATTATTTTTTTTTTTTTATTTTGGCTTCATGAATATAATCTATCTGTTCTTAGTCGTGCCATTTCTGATCAACACCCAGCCACTTTCTTGCGTTCAGGTTGGGGTTTCTACCTATTGTATTATATTGTTACCCACATGGCATGGCACTGTTTTAGAGTTTATAAATGTAGCTATACTTTGATTTGAATTGAATTTATTGGTGTTATTTTATTTAAAAAAAAATAATTGTACATTTTGACAAACCTTTTATTTTATATAGATGCCTTTGTGGAAAATAAATGAAGTTTTGAAGATTTGGTCTCTTTCTTTTTTAGTTTATACATGAGATGTTTAATGTATGCAAGGGAACCGTGGCGAGATTTATTACCAAAAATAAACATAGGGAGTGAAAGTAACTAGTAACTTTTACTCTGAGTACTTTTTAATTCAGCTCATTTTTACTTGTACTTGAGTATTTTATGTATGACTTACTTATATTTGAGTAAAATTTAAATCAAGTAACAGGAGTTCTACTTGAGTAGGATATATTAGGACTTTTACACCTCTGGTAATAGATTAATATTTATCTTTACTTCATTGTGAATCTGATCAGCATTCTTATTGTCACAGCTTGGGCTATCTAAACCATTTCATTCCTAATCAGTTTGTTCTTGACCATTTAGCAAAGTGGACACTCATTTATTGTCCCTGCAGGACATTCCCATCCCAACACTAAAAGAGATCTTTGAGGCAATGAAGGGAAACTCACACGTGGAGTTTCTGAGCATCGCTGCGACCCGGAGCAACGACCCTGTGGCCTACGTGAGTTCATTTGTTCTCATATTTAAAGGCTTTTTAGGTAAGCCATCTTTTATCTGATTGAAATACTTCAAATTAATAATTAACTGCTTTGTTTGAATTAAAAGATACTCTATTTAAGTAGTCTGTCTGTTTCTGTGCCTCTACAGGCATGCGCTGAGATGTTGATGGAGAATACAAGCTTGCAGAGTCTTAATATCGAGTCCAACTTCATCACTTCTGATGGTATGATGTCGATAATCAAAGCCATGGCCAACAACGCCACACTGGTGGAGCTAAAGATTGACAATCAGGTTAGAGACAAAATCATCACACGATTAACTTAAAGCTGCAGTTCGTAGAATCCTCTCTCCGCTCCGTTTTGAAACCAAAACCGAAACTCAACCTCCCTTACTGGTATATTTTCTGAACGCACTTAGTGACTTTTTTCTCAATATACCGTAGACTATTGACAAATGTATGGACTTTATCTTGTGTTATTGGAGATTTTTCTGGTGTTTCAGAGACTCACGTATCACTCTAGTTACTGTCCGGAGCAACACGACTGCTCACACAGAGGTGGCTGAGCACCCTACTGACTCCCGCTCTGAGCGGACTGACTCCATCACTCTGCATCCAGACTATAAAATGAATTCACCTTGAATAAGCTTATCTTGGTTTACATGCGTTTGTTATCACTCTCTCTCTGACACCTGTGTGTGTGTGCGTGTGCGTGTGCGTGCGCGTGCACGTGCGTGCGCGTGTGGGGGAGTCGGACCCTGCGCAGTCATGGAGGATCCATGAGGACACAAAGCGATCCGTTCCTCCTCAGTGTCTGTAGCTTTAAACTGTTGCTTCTCCACCTCAGTCGACCTTTTTCCTCTTGATTTACTGTGTAACTGTTGTGTCTGACGCTGTTATAGAGACTTTTGCTGGGACAACAGCTCATGGAGCACACGTGTTTGTAGAAAGATCTCTGATTGGCTGAAGTCCAGCGTCATTTTACAGCCAGGAGAAGGAGAATAGCTTCACTGTCCACTCAGAACACTTTGATTAAAATATGCTCAAAGATGACTATGGATTTTTGACCAAATGATGCCAAAAAAAAGTTATAAATTGCAGTTTTAATGTGTCGTCAGTCCTGAACCAACAAGGCCCTGGATCTTCATTCAACAACACTGGGACATGCACGAGTTGGAACTTTGTGGCTAACAGTTACAGTTGTTGGGTTTGTCAATGCATTATTTTTTTTTTGAGGAAATCATTATTGATTTTATTTCTAAGGGAAACCAAATGGACATTTGGAGAATGAGAAATACCAGTACTTTGCGATATAGGGAAATAGGACTCTAGATCTAATGTATGCAAACGTTAAGGATGCATACAGTGCCATCCCCCTGCCTGCACTGGGGAAAGCAGACCACAATCTCGTCCTGATCAAACCTCACTACACACCAAAAGTGAGGAGGTCACAAATAACCACACGCTCATTCAGGAAGTGGTCTCCTGAAGCTGAGCAGGCTCTGAAAGACTGCTTTGAGACCACTGACTGGGATGTATTGCAGGAGTCTCACAATGACAACATGGAGGAGATGGTTGACTGCACTACGGACTATATAAACTTCTGTATGGATGTTGTTGTTCCAGTAAGATCTGTGCGCTGCTTCGCTAACAACAAGCCCTGGATAACCAGTGACATCAAAGGCCTCCTGAACCAGAAGAAGGAGGCCTTCAGAGATGGTGACACACAGGAGCTCAAGCGGATACAGAAGGAACTAAGAGTCCAGCTCAGAGAGGGGAAGGAGCAATACAGAAGGAAAATAGAACAGAGGATGCAGAACAACAGCATGAGGGAGGTATGGGAGGGGATGAAGACCATCACTGGCTGCAGCTCAAAGAAAGGAGCCCCCATTGAGGCTGATGTGGAAAGGGCAAACCAGTTAAACCAGTTTTTTAATAGGTTTGATCTCCCTGCACCTACGAGCACAGCAACCCCCACCCACCTAACCCCACAAGCCATCTCCAGCACAGAAGAGGACACCTCCCCCCCCCCGCTCACATCACCCACCATCACAGCAGCTCAGGTATGTGGAGAGCTGAGGAGGCTACGCCCTGGCAAAGCTACAGGTCCAGATGGAGTCTCCCCCAGACTACTGAAGACCTGTGCGCAGGAACTGGGACACCCCCTGCAGCGTATCTTCAACCTGAGCCTGGGACAGGGGAGGGTGCCCCAGCTGTGGAAGACATCCTGCATCATTCCAGTCCCCAAGAAACCACATCCTGGGGAGCCGAACGACTTCAGGCCGGTCGCCCTGACGTCCCACGTGATGAAGACCATGGAACGGCTGCTGCTCCATCACCTGAGGCCACAGACCCACCACGCTCTCGACCCTCTGCAGTTTGCTTACAGGGAGAAGGTTGGAGTAGAGGATGCCATCATCTTCTTGCTTCACCGTTCTCTTTCTCACCTGGACAGAGGCAGTGGTGCTGTGAGGATTACATTTTTGGACTTCTCCAGCGCCTTTAACACCATCCAGCCTCTGCTCCTCAGGCACAAACTGTCAGAGATGGGAGTAGGATCAGACCTGGTGGCATGGATTACAGACTATCTGACTGGCAGACCTCAGTACGTCCGACTGGGGGACTGCAGGTCCGACACTGTTACCAGCAACACTGGAGCACCGCAGGGAACTGTGCTCTCTCCGGTCCTGTTCACCCTGTACACGTCCGACTTCCAGTACAACTCGGAGCTCTGCCACGTGCAGAAGTTCGCGGACGACACAGCCATCGTTGGCTGTATCAAGAGTGGACAGGAGGAGGAATACAGGGAACTGATCCAGGATTTCGTCACGTGGTGCGACTCTAACCACCTGCTCCTCAACGCCACCAAGACCAAGGAGATGGTGGTGGACTTTAGGAGAACCAGGCCGCACCTTGAGCCTGTCAACATCAAAGGCGACTGTGTGGAGGTGGTTCACACTTACAAATACCTGGGAGTGCAGCTGGATGACAAACTGGACTGGACTGCCAACACAGAGGCCCTGTGCAGGAAAGGACAGAGCCGTCTGTACTTCCTCAGAAGGCTGGCGTCCTTCAACATCTGCAAGAAGCTGCTACAGATCTTCTACCAGTCTGTAGTAGCGAGCGCCCTCATGTATGCAGTGGTGTGTTGGGGGGGCAGCCTCAAGAAGAAGGACGCTGGACGCCTGGACAAACTGGTGAGGAAGGCAAGTTCTGTTGTTGGCACAGAGCTGGACAGCCTTACATCTGTGGCAGAGAAACGGACTCTGAACAGGCTACTGTCCATCATAGACAATCCACACCATCCACTGCACAGCGCCATCTCCAGGCAGAGGAGCAGCTTCAGTGACAGACTGCTGTCATTGTCCTGCTCCACTGACAGACTGAGGAAATCGTTCCTCCCCCACGCCATGCGGCTCTTTAACAACTCTGGGGGGGGGCGATAAAATCAACCATAGAACACTGGACTTAATGCTAATCACACCATGCACACTCTGTCACACACGCACTTTATCACACACACACATCTACTGTATCTTGCACACTGTCATCTGCACAACTGCACTTCAACTGGACTGGCACACACTATACTGTATTTCGATATTATACCATTATATTTTACCTTAGTACTTTCTTTGCACTGTTTTAAATTTTTTTCTTAATTTTTAAATTTTTAAATTTCTACATTGTACTTTCCCTGCATGCCCCTGTGTTCCCATACCTGTAAGCTGCTGGAACTGTGAATTTCTCTTGGAGATGAATAAAGTATCTATCTATCTATCTATCTATCTATACTTGGGTCAATTCTGCTTATAATGGTCAGCATTCAAGGTTAGATTATTGGTTAACACATTGTTAAGGGTTTGACTATATTTCAATACTATTGAAATCACTGATACAGTACCAAACTGCATTAACATTTTTTTTTTCTTTGTTTTTGTAAAGATGTTTTTTTCTTCTTTTTTTACTTATATATTATTGGATGCCACAGTGAATCAGAGATAAATATAATCCCTACATTTCTGACAAATATTTAAAGCAGAAGAAGAAAGATTTTTAATTTACATTTAGTTTCACTTTGAATGTGGGACAGAACAGGCAACGACTGTTTAGAAAAAATTATATTATTTTTCTGTTGAAAATTTTGCAGAAAGTCTGGGAAAAGAAAAATGCATGATTAGAAAATATGAATGGCCCGTTTTTGAATGTGGATAAAGTTTCCCTCTCTTATTCCGTTCAGAGACAGAAACTGGGAGACTCTGTGGAAATGGAGATTGCGTCCATGTTGGAGAACAATTCCAGCATCCTCAAGTTTGGTTACCACTTCACCCAGCAGGGTCCCCGAGCCAGAGCCGCCATGGCGATTACAAGAAACAACGACATGCGTAAGAAGCACTCTAAAAATAACTAATTTCTTTTAAAAAAAAAAAAAAAATGTGTGGCAATAGATGAGCAATGGGGTCTTTCTTCTGTTCTCTGCAGTTCGCCAACAGAGATTAAGATAAAAGCTGATGAAGGAAAGAACAAACCAGCACCTGAATGGACTGCTGACCTCACTGTGGTGCACTAAAGCTGATTCAACCCTCCCACTCTAACCATTGGTCATTGTGCATGGTTGAAAACCACGTCTAACGTCCATGTCCCAATCATTTCATTTCATTTACTGCAGTAAGCTCTGTGTAGACCCGTGGATTTATCATAAAGTTATGTATAGGTCACAAGGAAAATGTGAGGCGTCTTTCTTTGGGCTTTTAGATCATGCTTCATCTACATCATCCCTAAACATACAGTTAACCCCTATCATTCATACAATCGTCGTCAATGTGGTGCTACTGGGAAAGAAAAAAAAAAAAAAAAAAAATTTGTAAATACTTAATAAAAACAAATGTTCAGTTATTTTTGGAAAATATTTTGCAAGTTTAATTGTATTGCTTTCACATTTTGTTGCAAAAATTGACGCACGACTGACGTCAAGTGTGAAACTAGATAGATTTGTTTTGTGGGCTTTTGTTTTGAGTAATGAATCACTATTAAACCATGAACATAGTAAACACATGGCAATACCAGCATTTGGTATCAAACAGCCTAAAATACTGTCACATTACACTTTCAGCACAACCGAAACAGTTGACTACTTACTTTCCCCACTCCTTCCAGTAATGTCCCACCCTAACTACCTCTCCCCTGTTCCTTTTCCCCCTCACTATGGTGAAACATCAAAAGAAAAAAAACAACCCAAAATAAATTATATATTACAGTCCTTCGCGAATAAACTCTTCAAACTGTATGAACATATAGCACAGGATCCTAAGTCTCCTTTGATTCTTTGACTTCTACCCAAAAATACCTGATCTATTTTTAACCTACCGCCCCTTCCGAAAGCCTGTCACGAAACCTAACCAGGTTCAATCAGCTTTAGTTACCTTGTTCCAAATATAGGTCGCACCCACATGGTGCACCCATGGACATTTATGAACAGAAACAGCTGCTAACCTCTGAGGATTCTCACAACATTGTTTGAGTTCCTGTCTTCTGCTGCTCCTTCTTTCTAAAACCTGTTCATTTCTTGATAAAACTCCCACTTAACGTCCAGCTTGCCAAGGCTCTCCCAAAAGTCACTCGTTAAAACAAAACAGGCTTTGCTGGCATTTGACATATTGAAGTCATTTAAAGGCAGCACAGTGGACAGTATTCCAGTTTTTCGTAGCATTTGATTTTTTGCGTTGAATTGCATTTGTATTGAAAAACTGATAGCATTCACTACATTGTCTTGGTGTTGACCTGCAATGAATGTTTCAAAGGAATATTCTTGATGTCAAGACATGACAGTTAGGTTAGCTTAATCATTGTTACAGTTCAATGTGAAATCCACAATAAATGAGAGCGATGTTTGTGTTTATACACACATTAGTTCTGTCAGCAGAAGCTAAACCGTACAAAGTCCCTATGCCCCCGCGCACTGACCCACATGGTCTTATTCAATTGATACCAACTGTGCTGAGACGAGCTGCTGTTGGTTTATAATAAAGCTGGCCCTCGCAAAGAGCAGGAACCTAAATAAATGATGCAAAACTGATAATACATTAGAATCAGAGTGTTTTGTAGCTTTAAGTTCTACAAACAAAACAAGGGAAGAGTCATAACCTAGTGTCACAAGACTGATGACAATCTTAACATCTCTATCAGCGCACATTGGGATGTCAGTAAGCGTTTGATAAAACTACATTACATAGTTTCAATCTATACGTCTGAGAAATAACAGTTTTAGATTTTTTTAGGACAATAGGCCTAGTGACCCTTTGCTACTAACTGCATCATTTTGAACTCGAGAAAAGTTCTCGCTTTCAAAAAATTCTGTTGATTTATGATTTATTTTAGTCTTAAAATGTGTTATGAACAGAAAAGTAGGTAACGAAACTTCTCGAAAAAAGGTTAATACGTCAGTTTAATAAAACACTTTTCAAAGAAAACTCAAAAACAGGCAGAAGCAGGAGTGGGGGTGATAAATGAGTTGAATGCTTATGTGAACAGGTGGGTTTTTAACCGTGTTTTGAAAGTTTATAGGGAGTCAGAGGCACTGGTTTTCATGGTTATGGAAGTCACTACTTGATTTATAATGGTTGACTATAGATATTTCAATGTTGTAACTAATGTAGATTGCATGTATTCTGCAACTTCAGAACTCTTAAATTGAGAAGCAACACACAGTGTATTTCATTGAGTTTGTTTAGCTCTGGTGATGTTTCCCAAAAATCCTCAACCATCCAGTCTCTAACCTGTTTACAATAGCAAGGCCATGTAGCCTATCCCAGCTAACAGTGGAATACACACTGGAAACATTCAATATTCAAACTTGACAGAATGCACAAAAATACTAGTTTAATCAATAGCTGATAACTGATCGAGGTTGAGTACAGAATCAGGTTTTAGTCCAATATGTAATTTGTACATTTTCCTGGCAGTTGCAGTAACATTCAAGAGTTTCTCTGACAAAGTGATGATAATCTATTACTGCCACACGTTTAGCAGCTTGTGTCCAGCTCTTGGTTTTTGGATTTGCTTGACAAATCAGGATCATCTTCATCTGAATCAAACTCAGCATTTTCATCTTTAACCCACTGGCCACTTCGGTCTTGCAGCCATCCGTCACTAAAAAACAAACAAGGAAAAAGCAAGTTCGATCAAAAAATAGTGCATGACTATACACTACAAACTCAGTATATACTACCCACTATGTACTATAAGTATAGTTAAGAAGATTAGGATGGTGACCGTTCCCACTTTAGTATACTTACAAATTTTCCAAGATTCATTTCAAACCTACGACATAAACCAGAAGCCCACTGATGCTAAATGTCTCCAATGACCCGTAAAACTCACGTATACACGTTTCATTGCGACATTTCTGAGATTTTCAGAGAACCTCTATTGTGCTACTGACAAAACTTCCAGTGAACATCAAAACAAGAGCCCTATTTACAAAAGTGTTAAAAACTAATAGAAGACGAGAAGAGATGCTTTTGTTTTGAAAAGGGGATGTTTGACTTTTAGCTTGAAGCTAGTCCCAGGATGATTTTACATTCTACTCGTAATGCATCATGGGACAGTTGAGTATGACTAGTGTGCCCAAAGTGCATACTTCAAAAATATCCCGATATAGTATACATCCAAGTATTTCCAGCATACTCAATCTTTTCATACTATCTAATGTGAATGCACTACATACTCATTTGACGTCAAACTTAGTATGAGTAATACGTTAGTATGACATTTCGAACACAGCCTATGACTGAGCAATGAGAGAGGAGGCGGGTTCAATTCCACATTAAAAAGTATGAATTAGCTTAGCACCTTTTCAGCTTAAGGTAGCGCTCTAGCTCTTGTTTCCTCTGGTCCGTCATCGGTAGTGATGCTTCCTCCTGAGATTCTGTTAAACGTTGAGATGAATGTGACTCTGTATTTGCTACAGAGGACAACAGAGTGGAAGATGTTAGTGTTGATAGGAAATAAAACACAATCCTTTAACACTTTACCTAAAGTTTTATACATTATCTGTCGTTAGCATGAATAAGGTGTCGTTTGCTAAATTATGACACCTTTGGAGCTATGTTGGCATTTTCTGGGTTAGGGTAATGAAGGTTTAGGGTTAGCATAACAAACAACACCCTTCATGATACCTCATTCATGCTAATTAAACGTGCCATGTCATGATTACAGCATAATGTCAACCTTTATGTATAAAACTCCAAGTAAAGTGTTACCCACAATCCTTTCTAAGATGTTTACCTGTCGTGCAGTCTCTTGAGGTGCATGTTGACAAATCATGTGACACTTCAGTGTTCCTATAAGTAAAAGGAATTGTGTTGCAAACTTTTCTGCTGACGTCTGTGCTGGTGCTCGCTGCTCCACTTTCAGATCTTGTGCTTTGAAAGCAAAAGTTTAACATTCATACATTTCACTGCTTTAGGCTGCCACACATTTGCACATCTGATACTTGTATAGTGGCACACCTGGTTCTTCTGTGACAGCTGTTATAAGGGACCGTCTTGAGCAATGCATGGTGGGTAATCTTCCGAGTTTGTGCCAGCAAAGGAGCCGAACTGGATTGCTCCTGAAAAACAATGTGAGAAAAGCGTCCCTGAACAGACAATGTTGACCATGTGGAATTTGTCCTGAGTCATGTTTGTCGAAGGAGCAACAACGTGAATGTAATTCAGTTAGAAAACCAACGTCAGCCAGTCAAAACAAGCTTAGATTGTGGAGATGTATTTGTTTACTGGGCGATTCTTTCTATCAACATGCATTTGTGTTTTGCTGCAGCAGATTTCAAGTTGCAACAGTGAATAATGAGATGTTCAAAAGCAAATAATAAGATATGTTTTTGTTTTTTTTAGGTCTTTTCAAATAATATATGAATTTGCCTTGATTTACAGATAAGCAGAGGTGAATTTGACTCTAAAGCCATTCTTTGACGAGGACACTGCTGCATGTGCACTGGATTAAAGCATTTGTTGTTTATTGTATGAAAGGGAGAACTAATAAAAAAAAAAAATACAAAAGAGGGCTAGAAAAGTTACACTCTTAAAATTAACTTTGTCAGCACAAATATAAGTAAAGTTTTGGAAGAAAAGAAAGTTGATAGAAATCAGTTTTGATAAGAAATTAGAATATGCAAACATGTTCTGTCCTCTTTAGTAACAAACCTTTTCTTTGTCTTCAGCCTCAACAAAGCTTTCCTGCATCTTTTTGGTTTTTTCATTCTTTAGTCGGGATTTCTTACCATAGAAAGCTTTTAACCCTGTAAGGAAATCACCAAAATAAAATGAAAATGTTATTAAGAAACATTGTGTGGGACAATCAATAACATAAGTAATATAGAGATATTACACATAGGCATGTTCCGATATGACACTGATATTGCAGCCTTGCGTATAGGCCGATACCAATATTGATCTGATCCGATATCAACATGAATCATACATACTTTTATTACTTTTTTCTTTAATAAAAAAATATAATGACTTATTTTGTAGTGTGGAATGTTAAGAACAATAGTCAGCAATTGTAGGTATGATAAAAACTGACCCATTTATTAACTAATTAGCTATATACATTTTAACCTTCAACATAATATCTACAATATTCTACAATTGAATAAAATAAATAAAAAAATAAATTGAAGGGGGAAAAAAGGCCATGGCTCTTCATACGAAGCGCCCCTCATTGGCCAGATTAGGTGCACCACATGACAAAGTACCGTCAGTTTTAATTTAGCTCATATTTATTTTTAGCTACCCCGCTAACCCTTTTATTTTAGCCTTAACCTAGGAAATGCCCTAAAATGTAAAATTTTTTCCTATATGTATTTTTAAAGGTGGAATTTGCCGTGTTAAAATGAAGAAAATATGACAAAAGCAGAATTCCAACCCACAGCAGCGGGAGGAATAATTCTTGAGTCAGGCGCCTTAGACCATCCGGCCATCCTGGCACGGTGAAAACACACAAGCACATTACGCTAACGTAGCAAACGTCTGGAAAACGTACGTTTTCGTATCAATAGGCCTGGGGTCTATTGATACGTTTAAGTATGAATATACTGTACACTTTAACCTTCAACATAATATCTACAGTATTCTAAAATTGAATAAATTAAATCAGAAATTTGTATCTGATTCATTTTCAGGCTGATATCGGACCGATATTGGATCGGGACACCTCTAATTACACACTTTATTTTTTACAATATACGCAGAATGTACTTGGCACAAATTCTAGAGCAACACGAAATGAATTTATGTACATACAATTAAATAAAAATTCCCTCCTTGGCAGAGGTAAGGATGAGCATTTATGTTGAAATGAACCCAAAGGCTAACAAGGTGTATCAAATAGAAGTGGCGTCTAGATTACACACACACACACACACACACACACACACACACACACACACACACACACACACACACTACATGTGTGCATTTTCAATAATGTACACAAAACTTACGTTTTCCTGAAACAAAAATGCATTATATTGCCAGATCTTCATAGATGATTATGGTCTTTGCTCATACCTTCAATATGTTTTTTCCCTTGTCTGTGGACGGTCAGTGTATCAACTGTGTCAAACACAGGGCGGTAGCTGCACACCAGGCACGTGTATCTACACAAACACAAAGAATGTGTCATTTGAGAAAAAAAAAACAAAAATAAAAAATCAGAGGAGCTGTGTTTGTAGGTTATTTTTTCAATTAAATATTTATTACTATTTATTTATTTTTACCTTCCGTTGCTTAAAAGTGAAGCCTCATCATCTGGTATAAAGTTAGCCAACAAGTCAGCAACACGTCGTTTCTGACATGATAAACAAGCACCAATTAACACTAGTTACATACACGAGGAGAACGAAATGAAGTGAAATGTCACCACTAACATAGAACTCTTACCTTAAGGATATTTAACTGACTTTTGTCATCGCCTTCCCTTTTAAAAGACATTTTTATTCGTGTTACTGTTTTCCACAAAAGACGTTTTACGGCAACCGGAAGCCAGCTCTAACATGCTGCGTTCACAGACACAGGAATAAATAGGAAATTAGATACTCCTCTATGCAGCCTTGTTTGGCTGCGTCCGAATATTCCCTCCTACCTCCTTTACTATCCACTTTTCTTTCACCCCCAGAAGTGTTTAAGTGGTGGCCATGATAAAGAGTGTTCGAGTCCTTTTTTGTTTTGTTTTTGTTTTTTACACCTCCTTTAGCCTAGGAAACACTGGCTGCATCCGAGTAGTCCCTCCTATCTCCTTTCCTATCCACTTTTCTATAACCTCGTGGATGACGTCACGGGGTTACGGAAAGGTGTTCGTAGAAGAGTAACCAACATATATACATAAATATGTGTGTTTGTGATGTGATGTGTGCTTTTTTAACTGTAAAAAAAAGAGTAGTAACCAAAGGAGAAGAAATAATGCTGACCCACAATTCCTTTCGGTGACCACATTTAAAGGGAAACGCACACCAGAGCGCTTACGGAAATTTACAATGACCGACATGTAACGGAGATCATGTAAGTTACCAATGCAATAATACGCATTGAACAACTTTAAATAAATAATCTAAAACCCATATATTATGATTTGTAAGACATATGATCAGATTATAACTGACATAAAACAGACACTCTGTGGTTCAAGAAAAAGGGATCAGGGACATTTTTTGCCACATTATGTTTTATTCTTCTGAGTGGAAGGTCAGGGTGAGCAACCATGTGACTTCCTTTTATTTTCACAAACTGTTGCCGAATGTACTGTAATAACTTTGTAATTGTTGTTAAATATTATATACCCATTATATATATATATATATATATATATATATATATATATATATATATATATATATATATCAAAAGTTTAATATCGATGTGAGTATATGTTCCTATTGTGATATTAATTGCCACATATTCCAGGAATTATGGAAATGTTGTAAATATATTAGGTTATTGTAAGGCATGAATGCTACCAAAGTAAAAAGAAATACCATATTATTCACTAGTTTTTAAAAAAAAAAAAAAAAAAAGGTGGATTATGTGCTAATGGGGAGCGATTTCAGCGTCAGACTAGAGTTGCGTATTGAGATCTGTAAGGATTCCAAGCTCCAGTGAACGCATCATTTGTAATGCATCATGTGATCAAATACTTCCTGGTAAAATCCATGGCAACCATATTATCAGACAGCTGGGTGAGTGACGGCTTCCGTAGCAGCAGGTAAGGCAGCTCCAACTTTGTGAAGTTATTTCCACTATTTACCGTTACATTGTCCAAAGAATGGTTATCGTGTAAATTTAGGTGATACTTTTTTCTAAAGAACGAGAACAAACAGCAACAGTGTTATACAAACATCTTAACTTATGTGATGTGTTAGACTCAGGTGTCCATGACCGAAGCTGAGCTGCTGCTACACCCAACATGTTAACCACCACCACCACCACCACCACACCGGCCACTGAGCGCATTGTCCCTCTGTGTGGGAGCTTAACAACCTGACATTTTTTATCGACTATGTCCGGGGAGAGGGCTCCTCTTCCCGTCGGGTTTAAGGGCTTCCTACGCGGGGAACGATCGAAATCCTATGGCAGTTTATTGGTTCAATCCCCGACTCGATACGTTGATCACACGATTCAGCCTGGAGAGACTCTGCAGGGGCTTTCTCTCAAATATGGAGTGTCTGTAAGTAGCTTTTAACTCTGCATGCTCATTTTCCTTATTCTAACAGTTGGTTATCTTATAGCTGCTCTTTGTGATAACATAGCTCTCCATTAATGTGTTTCGAGGAGGGTTAAATACCAAAAAGGGTGTTTTTGTCAGCGATAAAGAATAATAGCAATCAAATATTTCCATTTTTTTCTGACTCAGGCTAATTTAATCTACTTTATGAGTGATGTCACAAGTTATGTGGACTTTATTTAGACTTTCACTTTCTGGATGACACATTAATCAATGTTTTTTTTTTTTTTTTATGGGTTAAAAACTAATTTAAATGAATGTAAGTGATTTCTAAACATATACATGTTGCAATGTTTAATATGTGCTTTTTGTCTTGTGAATACTAATTGTGTCTTTGTTTTTAAAATGGCCTCCTGAGTCTGAAATAAAGGATGATGATAATGATTCTAGGGCTGGGTAATATGGACAATAAATCTTAGCTCAATATTAATCACAATATTTTTTTTTTTTAAGTCAGTCTTACCAGAAAGAAAATTCTGGGTTAAATTTGCTGATGTAAAAATGCGACACAGGCTCATTTATTAACAAACAGCTGCACAATATGTGACACTTCTGGCTTTTTGAAGTTTGAAATGTATTTATTTACAAGGACAGTGCACATTAACATTGCAGCTCAACTGTAGAATGTGCCAGAGTTAGCCAAAAGGCTATTTTTCACCTGTAGCCCTAGGCCAGATGTGCAATAGGCACCCTGGAAATAAGTAAAGCTAGTTGATTATCACATGGCAAAATACAATAAACATTACATTACATTTGCTGTAGCAGCATGAATAAGACACCAAAACAAACAAGCAAAAAAGAGTTAATGCGCGACAGAGCTGAAGTGGGAATGCAGCTGGAGGCAACATGACATAAGGCATAAGCAGCAGTTCATGAAACAACTAGAATCACTATTAAAAGACATTAGGGATGTAACGATTCACTCAACTCCCGATACGCTTCGATTCACGATACTGGTTTCACGATACAATTCTCTCACGATTTATTTTACAAAATGGGACTGTAGACAAATGATGACTGAAAAATATTCCATTATTTTTTTTGGGAAAAAAACTTAAATACTGTACTATTTTCCTTTTATTTTTCATTGTCAAAAGAATCCCTTGATAAACTATTCAAAACAATGCAATTTAACTAAAAATAAATCATGAAATAAATAAAGGAATAATACAAATGAAGAAGAAGCCTATTAATTTAAATTCTGGTTCTATAGTAAACAATGCAAAACTGCATAATAGTTCTTTTTCCTTTTAAAAGTGCAACTGAAAATGTATTTTGTGCCTTAACAATTAGATTAAAAAAAAAAAAAAAAAAAACAGTCTGCATTGTATTTACGTCAGATATTTTTTTGGACCAGCAGAGGGCACTGGTAACCCAGTGGTCGGTTGGCATGCAGCTTTTCCAGCAGTGAGGAAGAGATGCTATGCTAGCAGACAGAGCTAATAGAAAAACGTGACTTTTACAGATATTCACGTAATATTACAGATATTTTTTCGGTGCTAAAGGGGTAAGGAATCATTTATGAAAATGTTTAAAAGTAGAAGGCGGCCAGAAAGAAAGTAATAGCAGATTCCTCCCGCCGCCTCAGCATTTGGACCAGGGGAGGATAAATATATAGCGCCCTCTGCTGTTTAAAAAAAGTACTGCGATTCAATTTTCAGAGAGGCGATGTGAACCGTCATACCTATGAATCGATTTTTAACTGCCTTACAATTAATCGGTACATCCCTAAAAGACATAGTCAATAACATTAATCAGTTATAACACAAGGAAAGTGAACATTCAAATGCAGAATTATCAAAATTATATAAGAACATACAAGACGACGCCAGAAAGCGGCGGTGAGAGTTCAGTGCTGGCATGTGTGATTGCTAAGGAGCCAACATTTTAATGATGAACAGAATACATTATAACTATTGATTTTTCTGATTGGTGTTGGAATGTTGTTCCGTTCTTTTGAAGCTTAAGCAGAGAAGGCTGAGTGACTAAATGCAGTTTTCCTGAGTGGAATGACAGTCTCCTCTGGATGTTCCTCTAGTGAAGCACTGGTGTTGGACCCTACTCTCAGAAACTCACTGAGAGGTGGGGGAGCCAGGCCATAAAGGATTTTATATGATCGACAGATATTTGGGAACTTAATGAGATTTTCCCAACTTAATAAATTGTATAATTTGGCAGAATATTGCAGTGATGAAAATGATGTGGTTACTTTAAGTGTTTGTTTGCATAGGGATTGTATTGATTTCAAAGTGGTGTGGTTGGCCTTGGACCAGCTGGTGTGGCAGTAAGTCATAAGCCAAAAGATCATTAAATGCATAAACATTTTGGCTGCTCGGGTGGACATTGTGTTTCTGATAGATTAAATTTTACTTTATTCACAGTTTTCTCCTATAACGGACAGCATGTGTGAGTGAGTTCTTTAGTGTTGACTGGCTTGTTTAGGGTAATGTCTGGGTTAGAACACACTCAGTAATCCATTTAACTGTGCTATTGATGCTGTTCTGAGAAGTACTGAAAGCAGCGACTCCTAAAACAAGTATTTTAAAACAGAACAAGTGAAACATCGATATAGGCAATATTATGATTTTCTATATTACCAAAATAAAAACCTCAGTATATTTTGAATGTTGATATATTGCCCATTCCTAGATGATATTATTAATAGTTTAGTCAATATTAGTTGTCATTTGGGGGAGAAAAAAATGAAACGGATTGACACTAAACATTTAGCACGACATCATTGAGTGTAAAACATGTTTTTTTCCAAGTGCTCATTTAGAAATTCTTTCTTCCAGATGGAGGAAATCAAAAGAGCCAATAGGCTGTACACCAATGACTCAATATTCCTGAAGAAGTCTTTGTTAATCCCGGCTCTGTCAGACTTGGGTGGCTGCAGTAATGGAGGGGATTTGGCTAAGGAGAACGGGGATGAAGCCCGTGCTTCTTTTCACAGAGGGCAAGCTGGGAGCTTTTTTGAGAAAAGTCGAGAGGAGTTGACAGAAGAGGCGTCGACAGACCTCACTCCAGTGGACTTTTTAAAGAGGTTGGATGATGTGATAAACCAGTCCAAGCAGGCTGCTGTTAAAGGATGTCAGGATGCAGAGAAAAGGTAGAACGGTTGTTGATATTCTGCTGAGTTTTGGTAATTTAGTTCTTCTTTTTGCTCCCATTCACATTAGGGATGGGTAAAAAACAAATAGATTAAATAGATTTTTCCCATGTATGGCCCGATATCAATTCATATAGGGGGGGTTTGACGGTGACCGGAAAGGCTAAAAACTGTAGAAAATCTATTCAGGAGGCACTAAATACTGTTTCATTCCCTTTATTTACAAAATGAGATTCTTTAAACTGTGTGTTAACACTCATCCATTCCATTATTACTCTCTATAGTTGTTTTCTCATTGTATTCTGACCAAAATGTTGTAGATGGACTACTTGGATTCAGAAATAAGAGAAAGGAAGTACTTGAGACACAAAAGAAGTTTTAGAACCACTGATTTAATACATCTTTTCTGTGGTGTGTAATGTAAATAATAATGTTAATACTGCACCAAGTATGAGTTACTTTCTACTTTTTACAGCATTAGCTTACTGAGAATCTCTTCCATATTCAAGTAGAATTTATACATTGACTGAAATGTCCTCAACTGAATAAAACCTCAAACTTATTTGCAAATCAGATCAAATCAGGGCCTTGTAAAAAGAATTAAGTCGATTTTAGAAATCTGAATCGATGCCAGCTCAGATTTACATTGTTATTTTTTATTTGCTGATTCTATTTTCTTTTTTTTTATCTTCAAAGCAATAGTAAGTTATGGCTAGTTTCATACTTTGGAAAGTACCAAACCAGCCAAACTATTAATGGTAAAATGATGAAGTCAAACATCAACCTAATCTATCTTCTCAACTATGTTTTTTTTTTTCCCATTAGGGTGGCAGCTCTTGAAGCCAAGTGCACAACCAGCGCTGAAAGGCGACCATTTACAAGATCTCAGAGTTGTGTTTCTCCATCCACCACAGAGCAGCAGCAGACGGCACACAGGGCTGTGCCACTCACTGTTACCAGACTAACAATGAAGCTCAGAGACCAGGAAGATGAGATATTTGAACTGTAGTTTGTGTGTGTGTGACTGAAGAACCTTTTCTATAAAAGGGTTGGTGGCGTTGGCCTCCAGAGAAACACAGAGAGCAACAGAGCCTTTAATAGGCTGCCATTATGTAATAGCAGATTTATTAGCAGACAATGCTTCACATTTTAATCTAGTATCATTTGTTTGTAGCTAACTTATACATTTCTTTATTCACACTGGTGGTTATGGATTGTATGGCATGAATGTGGCCTACAGCCAATTTTTAATTTGCAGGAATGCAAGCATGAAAGAAATTTCAGGTCACATGTTGGATTTGTCATATGACTTTTGCTACAATCCCTGTGCTTTGTGTGAGAGAGTGAGGCAGCCTCACATGTTGGACTGCAGTCTTTAGCTATGTAAAAAAAAAATGTTTCTGTTGACTAGAAATACTAGAATTACTTGCAATATTTTTTTTTTATTGAGAAAAAACAAAAAAACAAAGAATAGTGTATTTTATTTTATTATTTTATTTTACACAGAAGTCTTTATTGTTTTATTTATTTCCAGATCAGATGACTTTATTCTCTGCTAATTTTTAAGATCAAAAGTTTCATCCCTCTGCAAATCTATTTTCACATTTTCCTTGTGACTAAAAATACTCTGCAACATGATTCAATGTCTCTGGCATTATCATTTTTTCCCTTTCTGGATACTTAGTGCCTCTATTTTGTATCAAATAAGAATGAAAATAAAAGCTTTTCCTCGACTCCAGTGATGCAGAGCTTGGAAAAACATAACATGTCAAAAGTTTTGAAGTCTTCTGTTGACACTTTTGAATTGTTGTATAGTCGTAGTAAAAGTAGTACTCTCCCCTTTGTGCATGTTTTTGGTATCTATTGTTGTTGCATACCTTTTTGATTGCTTGCATTAGAACTTGCAAAGCATCATATTGACCACAAGGTGGCAGTGGCAACATTCCCTGTTAATGTGTCTCATCTAGTACAGGCTTTAAGACTTCCATTGAATAAATGCTTTAGACTAAACATTTATTGGTAAAGTAAAATATTAAACATTGGATTAATTTTCTTGTCATAGCTCATACCATATGAAAAGTCTTTTAGTTACACATTTTTAAAGATCGTCTGAAATTTGAAATCACGTCTGATATGTACGCTATCATCCACTACCTCCAAATTAATCCACGTCGCACACGTTCTTTGAGAACGTTCTACAGCAGATTTAGGTCACTTGTCTCTCGTTGCCAACAGTTATAGCAGCGGTGAAACAAAAAAAAGAGTCGTCTGACGGTTTAGTCTTTGATGAGCTCTTCCCATTTGGTCTCCCAGTGTCTGGCTGAAACATCCTGTGTTTACATCATATTGTCTCGTCCTCTACCAGTTTGTTGAGTCCTTTGCAGATCTTGGTGAGGTGGGGTCTAAGAGGGCCTTCAGGGTCGTACAGCTTGGTCAGGAGCTGTGCGTCTGAGTAATGGTTGAAGACGTGGTTGATGCGACCGTGAGATTTAGGGGTGAGGTGAGTGTTGACCAGCTTCAGAAGTAGATCTCTGCAGCCAGACAAGAGCTCCTCCATCACCGCCTTGTCAAAGGTAAAGTCCACCTGAGTCAGTAAAGGAGATACATTGGAGTTAGAAATCTAGGCATTGTGAAATACTTTGCAGTATTTGATTCATAACTAGTTTAGGAGTAAGAATCAAATCAAGGTTTTGGTTGATGACGTTTGGCTTCTTGAGGAGCAAGATCATTTCTATGCGCACGCCAGCATTCAAGAGAAACATATTATTTTGATACACAGATATACATTTGTTCTTGGCTCTCTTTATGCATATGTAATACAATACAAAGAATAAAAATAATTTTAACAACCAAAAAAGGAATGGGCTGAAGCAGTAACTGCTTATTGTAGTCCATCCCCAAACAGCATTATAGAAACAACTCAATAACAGCAGTATTCATCAGTTTATCAACTTGTGTTTCAGTAAGTGCAAAACATTTCAGTTTTTTGAAGAATATTTGAAAACGTAGGCAGTGAACTCATTCACTTAAAGTGATCCTCAAGATCATTCTTAAATGGTAAATGGACTTGATTTATATAGCGCTTTATCACCACACTGAAGCAGTCTCAAAGCGCTTTACATAACAACTCATTCATCCAATCACTCTCACATTCACACACCAGTAGGACAGGACTGTCATGCAAGGCGCTAGTCGACCACTGGGAGCAACTAGGGTTCAGTGTCTTGCCCAAGGACACTTCGACACATAGTCAGGTACTGGGATCGAACCCCCAACCTCTCGATCAGAAGATGACCCTCTACCACCTGAGCCACGGGCGCCCTTAACTTTAACATTGACATTAACATACCTTTGTTTAAAAAGTGATATACAGTAATACCCAAAGGAAGGCATTTTATTTTGTACTCTACATAACATTTCCAACACTGTTAACCTTACTATATCCATAAGATTTATTGTGCTAGATTTTTTAAACTGTTCTTTAGTGGGTGTAGGAATTCTCTCTTTTGTAATTTGATTAATGGATCTACGTATGTTTTATATGTATTACCCCAGCTTTCTGTGCAATAGTCCAGGTGAGGCAGTAATTAAGAATACTCAAAGTGCTAAAACCACCTTAGGTCATCATAGTGACTCATATCCTTGCTGAAGGTTAAAGAGGAACTAAACCCCAAAACCACTTTTCTGCTCAAAACATTTCTTTGGGTATTAAGTTGTGCTGTTGATTGATCCTGGTCCAATTCTCAACATTTTAGTATTTTAATTTGGCATATTTTGTTGTAAAATTTCACAGGTACTGACCTCTATTGGTTGAAATCGGGCTATGACAATTGATTTTGATCTTTCAACACAAACAAGCTCTTTTAGCCCCGCCCCTCCTATAAAAACTAGCACCTGGGGGCCCTGCTATCTGGTGAGTAGGTTGAGATTAAGATGATTGTGAAAGCTATAGCGAACTGAGTAGCTAGCTAGCATAGCATGGATTGTAGACTGGGCATGTTTTAACTACTCCAGGAGCCTCGCCCATAATCAAGACATTTTTTTTAATTTCCTCCCCTAGTCGCAGGTCAGCAGAAACCTGGGCGTTTGGTTACACTTTAAAAACACTAATAAATGATGTCATTTTTCCTCCAGCCATGTCTACCTTTGTGATTTAAAGACTCAGTGCAACTATTCACAGATTTTCTAATCAGCCTTATTGTGCAACATACCTCAAATTAATGAGGGAGTAATCATGGGCCCTGCCTTTGAATAATGAAGGCAAATATAATGTTCTGTGGCATCATCACAATAATGATCACAATAACGCCTTATTGGACCAACTGACTAAAATTGGACTTAATGATCCCGAGGCACATTAATGTTCTTTCTACGATGATAATTAAAAATCACTGCTGTAAAGCTTTTTAAAATTAAAAAAAAAACTGGTTATTCTTAATCAGAGCACTGTCTATCAAGCATTTTTGTTATGATGTAATTTATTGCAGAATTGAAACTCACTGGTTGAGCAAATCACTTTCTCTGGACGGAAACTTTTTTTTGTGAGGTTGCAAATTATTTAATGAATCAGTCTTTCGTTTAACCTAGCTGTCACAATTGATTGCATAATCAATGTAAGAAACTTAAATAACAGCATCCGTGTCAAAGGTTTTCATATGCAATAGAAGTTCTTTTAACTGCAGATCCTGTAGTCTCTAATATAGCTCAGCACAAAGCATTGCCCTCGTAGACTGAAGTCTTTTTTTCACTCGCTGAAACAAAGCGAAGTTGTGCTTGAAATCTAACATCATAAAGCTTGTGCAGCACTTGCACATGAAAGTGTACCTCGTAGAAGCTTATTGCTGTCATGGCCCCCGTGTGTAATTTCTTCTTAAAGTCCTGGGCCAGTCGTAGCTCCTCTGTGGTGAAGCGGTTGTTTCTGAACAGGACGCCAATCTTCACCGTGATTTTGATAAGATCTTTGATGACTTTCTGAGCCTCTGATTTACTTCCGGTGTACTCTTTAGACACGCGGTACAGTTCATCTAATATCTCACTGGTAGTGTCGTCAATGAACATTTGCACCGAACCTTTGGTGGCCATGGAGCTAAGGATCTTCTTCTGAGCCTGCACGGCCAGATCCCTGGTGTTGAATACATCCATGGTTTCCTGAATGATCAGAAAAAAACTTACATTTAGAAACTTCAGAAGTTCAGTAAAGAAAAACAGCACTTCTTTGTTGTTGTGGCATTAATATGTAACTGTAGAAATAATTAAAGTAATTTCAGTTCACATTTAGAAAGTGATTTGTAAGTAATTGCAAACAAAGTTGGTTTCAGTTAAAGACATTTCAGTCATGCATATATCCAACCATTAATGCATATGAGTGTGATTTACCAACACATGACATGGATGTTAAAAGCTATTAAAACTAGGTCAAAAGTCCAAAAAGCAACTTTATCCAAATCACCTAAAACTTTGTCCTGCACGAATAATTCTAACATGCACTTACTGGCCCTTTGTTGAGGAAGCCAACAACCTCTATATGGTAAAATGTCGTTTTTTTTCTTAATGATTGGAAATCTGGGTTATTTTGGTTCTTGTTTTGCAACAACCGTCTGATAGGATCACACAGTCATTGCACATCTATGGTGCAAACTTCCTGTTCCAGCACATCCTGAAGTGCTCTAAGATCTGGCAACTGTTGAGCCTGTAGTATAATGACTCAGTTTCATTTCAAAACAACTTAAGCTTATTTTACTTTTGTAACTCTGCTCATTATCTAGAGCAGTGGTTCTTAAAGGGATCCTCCACTGTTTTTACAAATGTGGCCTTAAACTTTTGAAATGTCAGGAGAAGATCTTTGCCTAACAAAACACATTATTTTGTACCGTATTCATTTCATTAACTTTTAAAATGGGACTACTTTACTGGATGCCTGCATTTACATGCACACAGAGCTCTTCTTTTCTTCTTCATGCCAAATTACCAAATATCGGTAAACAAAAGAGGTTTACATTGACTTTTTAAACTTTTACTGATTTTTAGAGCAACCCAAAGCAGCACAAGTTGTCATTTTGACTGAAAAAGCTGCTAAATAATCTTGAACGCTTCACTCTTATTTAACTCAATGGACTAAAAGGGGCGATTCGCTTCATCAATGACGTCATTTCAACATGGCGGTGCACAGGCTCTCAAATGGTAAAGTAGTCCCATTTTTAAAAGTTTATATAATGAATATGGCATAAATCTTCTAATAAGGACATTTCAAAGGCTTTAGGGCACATTTGTAAAAACAGTGGAGGATCCCTTTAACCTTATTCCAGGTACTAAACCCTACGGATCCTTCGTAACTGGAAAAATACAATGATGTCTCCAAAATATAGGTATATATTTTATTCAGACAAACACTTAAATCTTGGCTGAGTTTTTTTGCTTTGTTCAAAACATTTTCAAAAATATAAAATTGTGAAGCATTTTGGTGATGGAAATCAAATTACAATAATTTGGCACTAGGCTGCCTTCTACCTTAGAGGGCATATGATGAGCATTTCACTCCACTCTAATTCTCTGATTGAACCCATGAGGTTAGCTTCACCACGCCTATACATCTACAGTATATACATTAAGTTGCTGCTATAGGATTGGCATATCAACAATTTAATTTAAAAGGTAGTGAGAAAATTAGGAACACCTGACTGAATTTTGAAAATTACCATAAGTGAGAAGACTTTAAATTAAGTGTTATTAAGTTTTTGTGATTAAGTAAATCCTTGTCAGAAGAAAAGCCTTTTGCCACACCTGGTTGTAGTGAACTAACAATTTCCAGAACAGCAGACATTTGTATATAATTGGAATTTAAGTGCTATGTTTAAATTAAACCAATTGTGTTGAAATCATCTGCCAATATAGAGGTTGGCTGCAATACATTGACTTACAATGGGGTAAAACACTGGACAGAATGATATATTTATTATAATCTTATTAATATTCCAAGATACCAGCCGCAAAAAATATGCATATGTATTTGTCCCACCTTATTGAACACACACTGTATCCAGTCAAAATTAAAGGCAGACTTGTTGTCCTTATAATTGGAGTGTTTGTTTTTGTCTCCCATTTACATACAAAGCCCATTGGGAAAAGTGCCATGGAAAAGACTCTAAAGAGTCTTTGATTTGTTCCATTGAGATTTCATTTGCACATCTATCAAAGGAAACCTCTACCGAGAACATCCGCTTTGGGACAGTTTGGAGCAACGGTGTTAAATAATCTGCAGTTTCTTATGGATCATTATTTTGATTCATTCCCGCTCAAATATCTGACAGTAAAGTATTTTGGATGAAGTGTTGGCCTGTTACTCAAAATATTCTGATTTTAAAAGCACAATGACTAAGCAAGAATATGCAGATGTTAACACCTGCACCAACAGGATAAAAAAGGAGAGGGTCAGACATTTGGTTTGTTTTAGTACTTTTTGATTTAAAAAAAAAAAAAAAAACACCAGCAAGAAATGCCTGCTGTCATACACTACTGTTTATAAGCATGACATGTTTTTGATTATGATTTTCTTGCATGTTAAGGTGTGAGTGTTTCATTTGGCCCGCAGTTCCAAAAGCTGAACATTTTGTTGTGAATATTTTGGGCTGTATCCTAATTCTGGCCTGTTTGGACATGTACATGTAGAGAGCATTTAGGCTGCATAGTTAAGGCAGGTTTCTGCTTGCTTTTTCCACATTTCCTCTGTGTAAATACAAGAACAGAATGTCAGAACCCTGAGTCTACTATCTGCATTCATTCCCAGCCCTCAGTCTAACTCTGGTAAAATAGCATCCAGAGAAAATCCTTTACATGAGCAGAGACACGTTGCTTGTATTCTGTCAGTAGATTGAGTTCCTCATGGCTGCGTCAATGCATTTATTTTACATTTGTCTCTAATAATTTCACTATATTATTGAAACGATAATGTTCTAGTTTGTCGAGGACCATTTTGGCTGTCAGCAATGTGAATGTGTATAATTTCCTAATAAATGAAAAAGTGATTGAGTTACAATTACGGTGACATTACACAACTATTACATGTGGCTTTTCTTACCCCCCAGTATCATATTCATAATAAGAGAATGTGAATTTGTGGGTATTTAAGTCTGCTGTAGCATACATAAAAAAAAATGTCACATTTATTGAAGCTTGCTTTGTTGCCAAAGCATAAGCTCACCTGGTGGGAATTAAAGAACACTCATGAAAGTAATTTTCCTTAACAGTGATAATAGAAGTGCAGCATTGTGTTAGCTATTTCAGATTCATGTTTCAATCTCATTCATTATCTAAAGAGACTGTTGGGATTTGAGGAACGTGCACAGCATGCATAGTCAGCTGATTTTCCAGATGGAGAAAGCACCTAAGCAGGAGACTTCAGACTCCCGGCTTTACTTGTTGTGTATTTATTTTCACTCAGGCTCCACGGTAGGGTAGAGACCTTTTGGAGAACGTTGAAGTGTTTCTGTGTTGCAATAGCACCAATGAATCCTTTTAGTAATAGATAATATTAAGTGAGTTATGTCTAATCACGGTTTTGCAGAAAGTTTCTGATATGGATGAATTGAAGTGGGCCTGAAAGCTGTTGTTGCTGCATTAAAAGTTCAAGTGTTTTCTGTCTTTCCTAATGGATTTGGGCATTGATAAGTAATAATATTCAGTTTAGAACGAGACCATAAACAGCAGAAAGCAGAGCTGGTTTCAACATCACCTCAACAGGCAGGTGGGTTTAAGACTTTAAATGCTGCTCAATGGCGAGTCAAAAGGAGAGTGCTGATTGGCAGAACTGTTTAGAGAGGCCGTAGAGGTAAATATTTAGCATTCCTTAGATGACTCCAACATTGAGCACAACTGTTTGTGAGCTTGTATGAACTTGTCTGTGTGTAGATGTGAGATTCAGAGTAAAAGTGGTGTCCGGTTGTTTTCACATTAAGGTACTTAAAAGGACTTGTGTACGTGTGTTTTTTAAGTGCACTGGTGATTATTATGATATGGCCACTTTAAGTAAAAGGCCTTTTGACTAAATCAGTTGCATGTGTTTTTATCTGATGGGCCTTGTTTAGTAAGAAATGCTTGTTGTGCTTCCACTGAAGGCTTATGGTTGTGTAGCAACTTGTGAAATTGGGAGAAATCCCACACACCATGCTCTGTTTGATAGATTTAATCTCCATGAAATATAGCAGACACAGGAAAGTGTAAAACATTTTTGAGGCACAAAATGTTATTTCTGCCTCAGAATTGCTTAACTTTGAGAGTTGTTTGTCACCCGCCTGTAATGGCTAAAGGGGAAGTGAAAAAGCAGTTGGTTTAGCGGTTCAAAATAATCAGCTCGTGTTTACCTTTTGTAACATTGTTTCACTATTTGTATTGCAACTTTACACACCCCATCTTTAATCTGACAATTTCCAAACCCAGGTGAGTTGCTGAGCAAAGGACAGTTCACTCTTTGAAGTTCAGCAACTCCCAGCCTGTACAAACAGAAAGTGCGCTCTACATCTGTCACTGAACTTGCTCCAGCAAGACTGCAAGTGTACTCGCATGTCTTCCAACTTATTTTGAGGATGGGGAAGTGCCGAGAAGTCACATAGTTTCCAGTCACTCCTCAGGTATAACTGTTATTTTATAGAATTTTTTTAATATTCACACTAAAAACCAAGCTACTGCTCGTCTATGTTCTGTAAATGTTGTTGCGTCTGCATTAATACGAGAGAAGTGTCTTACCTGTTTTGTGAGCTGATTCCCTCTACTGCCTTGACTGTGTCACTCTCTCCTTATGCACTGATAAGCAGGTTCCCAGCCCAGGTTGATTGTTTTAACAAAACCTCCTCATTTTCAATCCAAAACCCAAACTCTTCCTTTAAAAAAAATAATAAAAGAAAGAACTTTCAGAGCTCCTCTCTCAGTGTTTGCTACCTTGTCTCAAGATAATGTTGAGTTGTACTTCCTTGAGGAACTAAAGTGCTATGACACACCCCTTTACGTGTGTAATCTCTCTCCCACCCCCTCTCTCTCTCTCTCTCTCTCTAGTTTCTGTATCCTTCTTGCTGCTCTGTTGTAACAGTCAAAATGTAACTTTTTTTTACAGAACCCTGTATTCCTCTATTGAACCTGCTCATTACACTCTTTTGCTCGTCTCTATAAAGCTGACATTGTGTCTGCTTGTCCTAACAAGGGAAAACCCCAGAATGAATCTAACCATTGCCCAGTGATGCAACCAGTTAAAAGGGGAGCGGCTTAACCCCCCTGTTTTGTGCTCACCTTTGCAGGAATGCAGTTTGTGTCATTGTTGCTGAGCACCGCATGCTCGAGCTCATAGTAGAATCAAAACAATGAGTTACTAGGAGAGCTTGACCCCTTGGTACAAGTTTCATTGCTTTAGATCTGAATTTACAATTTGAAACAGAATTGGTCTTTAAGTTCTGTGCATTTTTTTTGTACATGTATCCAAATAAGATAATGATCTAACTTTTAATCGCAATGAAAAATAACTTGAACTGTGTATTAGAAAGACAGTAAAAGGTGTAATTGCACCAAAGAACATTCCATAGGAGCCTAAACCTGTCGCACCATGAAAATAAAAATGACTCATATTGACTTGATTCTCCTGCCCATAAACTTTATTTAGTTTAGTATTCTAAACCAAACCCAGGAGCTGTCTGAAAGTTTGTAGTCATCCTTGGTAATTGTGGTAAAAAGTTGATAAGACGAAGTGTAAAAAAGTAAAAAACAAAAGTCTATCACTGTATCCTAAAACTGGGTGCTTAGCAGAATTAAGATAGACCTTATCCCATTTAATTTTGGAGGGTATCTGGGTCAATGTACAGTTTAAAAATTAAAAAAAAATCCCTATATCTTGTCATTAGTAACATATTAAATTTCATGTCTCTGTTCGTAATGGACCCATCTTTATTGAATTTGACTCAGTTATGTTGAGTTGGTTTCTCCACCGAGTTTCAACGTCATCGGATTCGGATTGTGAATTTGCTAATTTCAGCGCAATTTAAAAAAAACCAAAAAACAATGGGTGTGCCCATTTGGACCTCCTTTATTGGTATTAACGGGGATGGAAATTTCTTCCAAGCCTTTAAAGTGTGAATGATCGTTGTATCAGGATAACTGCCAATATTTGACAAAGAGGATATTAATAAGACACCTCACTCCCTATAGGTTAAATATTTCTTGGTAGCCACTTGTGCGAGTCTGTTAAGTTATGTTCCAAACTGTATGTGGAGATGGAAATAAACAGCAGTTACTTAATATATGGACAAGTATCTGTCATGAAAAGTACAATATTTCTTGAAGGTTCCCTGCGTACTTTAAATTTAGCTTTTATCAAATTCTTCTCTCATAGAGGATTGTGGTTAGTGGTGATTCCCACTTAACCTTGTACCATCTTATCTAAATTAGTAAAATTGTCTGTGAACAGTAATGGAGATTATAAAGGATAAAAGTTATATATTAATGGTGTCTACTTGTAATTTAGAGACAGATAATCAGTCTTGGCAGCTGTGGCAGAGTCTGTAAAAGCTTGTTTCAGTAGAATAAGGAAATGGTTTTTGCGTTTTGAGAAGTCTCTTTATATGTTTATCTCAATAGTAACAAACTATGTTGGAGCTTTTGTTCAGTGCTCTGGTCATTCTTAAAACATGTCCTCTGAGCACTTGCAAATGTTAATTGCTTTCATGTGTCAGGGTTACAGTTTACTTCAAGGCCCAGCTGGACAGAGACGTGCACAGGGAGAGGATGCAGCCCACCAGAACGTGACACAAGCCAAAGCACATCTACTTTTTTTTTTTTTTTTGTGATCCTTCTGAAAAAATCACATCTGGTTAAATCAAGCTTACATTTGCAAATGCAGATTGGGGTCAGTAACCATAGCAACAGACAGGAAATAATGTTTAGGCGGTTTCCTGATGGCTTCCCCTGATCATCTCACTCGGAAACATCAGCAGAGACTACTCTGCTGTATTTCTGAGTGTAAGCACTGCACACTCTGTGTGAACTTGTGAATCGCACACACCTTTAATTGAACACTTACCATTGTCACCTCAAAAACCATTCACATCCTTTGCACATGCCTCTTTTGGTTATGAGATAATGGGAAAATCTTACATGATGTCAGCTATCTTTCATTAAAAGATCACATGGATGCTCAGCTTCAAGGCAAAAAAAAAAAACCGCCCACACAAACATACACATTATTACCCACATAATGGCAGTGTGTTATTACTGGATGACTAAGGCAGGGATAACGGACTTTAAAACCACTGAGGTCAGAGAATGGCGCATGCAGAATTCGAGGCTGAATAGGATTAAGGATGTGTTGTGCTCTCTACAGTGTCCACTCACACCGTCTTTAAGTTACAATAGATGGAAAGTGGAGAATACAATTAACAATTGCTGTTAAGAAAGAGAAAACCAGAATTGTGTTATGATCAGCCAGGTAGAGATTTCAATCAGTAATGTGCTGCCTCCAATTTCAGTGTCTCCATGCAATGGTATTGATTAGTAAGTTGTGATTAATATTCCACTAGTAATAATAGTTCACAAAGCTTTACATGTATTGTTAACAAAACATGTGCTTTTGCCACATAATGCATGTTTGATAGTATGACACTCAAATGTGTTCAGTAGAATATTAATAATAATAAAAAATGTTACTCCTTCTGTTACTTCATATGTTTTATTTGACCAACAATGCACATTTAATAAAGAAGATCTAATCCAAGATGAAGAGCGTATGTGAAGTATGTGTTTTTGGTACTGTCTGCACACCTACTTGCATATGTTTGTCTCGCTTAACTCATCATCTTTATAACCTAGGGTGAGAAAAGCTCACCAAACAAGTTGCAGTTTGCATCCTAATGTCTCCCTTTTGAATAAATAAATATTTTTAAATAATAATTCTGCTTACCTATACATTGAAACAGCTAATCAGCACACTTTCATCCACTTTTTGCTTTACGCTTCTCAGATTTTCTTTAATTAGCATAGATTTGTATTTTTCATTCTGTCAATAATAAACTATTACACTGTATATAATTCTGAAGATGGTTATTATCTGGCTCATAGAATTTCAGAGGAAGTGGAAACAAGCAAAATTGAACCATTTGTTAGCTGTACATGCGGTTTTATTCAATGATCATCATACAGTGAGACAAATACTGTTACATACAGAGAGGGGAACAAGAAATACACAAGATCATTCTGAAACTGTGGTTTATAAGTGTAACTAGGTTTGAATAAATACAATACGAGGTGTGACTATCTATCCCTTGACTTCCTTCTGCTTTAATGTCTCTGGAGGATATCTCTTCATATAAATACAGTTTAAAACCCCTGGTAAAAACGTGCCATGATGCATTCAAACAAAACTTATGTCACACATGAAACAAAGACTTATTGAAAGTTTTATTAGTTACGAAAAGCATGAGATTAACGATGATTCCACTGTTTTGGACAATGATGTATCATATATTCATACTTGTATCAGACTTGACTTTATTTCTACTGAATTATAAGCAGAAATGTTTATTAAACAAGCTTGACCTTATTACAAGTATTTTTATCTTTAGTGTTTTTATTCAGCCTGATGGTCATTTAGGGCTATGTACCTCAATTAATTTTGACATCAGATGGATTGAAATGCAGGTCATTACCCATGAAATAAACCTCTGATGTTGCTGATGAAACCTCAAACATTTTTCAGTACCATACATTGGCATTGATCCCAAAGGAACTCACTCACAGAATGGAGCAGGAAGCACTGCGCATAGGCAGGTTTGGTGTTGGCAGTTTAGCATACTGCTGTCTGAAGCTGTTTCGCTTACTGGTGAGGAAAGGAGCTGGGTTCTCCAACCCTTCAAATGGAGTGACAGACTCTGGATTTGAATTTCCCTGGGGCACTTCCAACTGGTTCCCTTTGTTGTTCTTAGTCTTTTTGGCTTTCTCCTTCTCGTGGGAATCAATGGTAATCGTCGGGAGCTCATTTGCTGCTTCTGGCGTCGGCTGGTTGTCCAGGGGCATGTCGCTTGGGCTCGGTTTTCCTTCTGCTTGTTCGTCCCCGCTGGTGATGTTTAGGTTAGAGGCCATTCGTTTGGCGTTGGTGCTTGTGGAACTAGTATAAGTACACATTGATTGATTTTACAGGGAGTCAGAAAACAAAAGACTACCTGAAAATTAAAATATCTAACATTGATTAGTCATATCTGTGAGAAACCTAGATTTCTTAAAATGATCAGAAATGTTTCGTTCAATCGTAATTTAACGTTCATTTTTTATTGCAACATTGAACAACAAGTACAAGAATTCCCAATACTTGATTTAGACCAAATGATCTTACCATGAAAGGGTTATAGTCTTGTGCCATGTTCAATTTACTTTTTGCCCTCTTTCTTTGAGCTACTCTTGGTTAGCACAATTCATTTCAAATAAGTCAGTGAATCTAAACTATCCTTCTAGTCTACTTGTGCCATAGAGGGCAATGAACCTATCTTGCGTGCAAAATCAATCAAGGCTATATCTAGTTCCCACACTGCAAAGGTGAAGAGAGATTGTTTTGGGATGAATACCCTTTCCTCTACTTACCCATTAGAGCTCTTGTCTTCATCCTTTAGTTCATTGCTGTAGCGCAGCTCAGCTGAAGTCTTGAATGATAGATCTCTCTTTCCTTTCAACCAATAGGTTTTCATGTAGCCTTTGCCCTGGGATATGGTGAGCCGGTAAGTATTTTACTCAGAATGGCTTTAAAACAGAAGCTTTAAGTAGAATTGATCGTAGACCTTCCCTTACTGACCAACAGGTTGCATTTGATGAGGTTTTTATTTCCATTACCATCACAGAAATATTACAGGACAGGGTAAAGTACTGCCATCGTTTTCCTGGTATGCAACCATTCGTGATACCAGGCATATTCTAATTGTTTTATTTGAAGATAATTATTTTTTTTTCTAGTGTTTTACCAATCCTCTGATTGGTAAGACCTTTCAAACTTGGCTTCTATATGCATTGATAAGCCTTGATCACCTGTGACTCATGACCAGTTATTTAACAGTCTCAAAAGCCATGTCAAACTTACCTAAAATCCTTTTGAGTATTACAAAAAATGTCCCCTCCCGAAAGCTATCCTGCATTGGGCCATCCAATGGCTAACAAAAGCAATTTTTTGATACACTGTATGTCAGTCAGCTTCCTTATGTGTCATGGCCTGTAGATATTTTTTTGTCATTTGGATAATTGTCCAGATACCCCAGCTTGTTAGATTAGTTGGAGTCTCTAAATTGCCTTTAGGGGTGAATGAGTATGTGAATAGTGGTTCACCTACATGTGGTCCAGTGATAGACTGGTGTAGCCCTGGGTCTACCTCACCTTATGCTCAATATGACCACAGAGTATAAAATGGATAACCTCTTTGGTTACAACTCACCTTCACAAAGATTTTGCCCCTTTCTTCAATAATGTATGGCTCATGTTCCAAATGGTCTTTGGTCGTCTGACTGATGTGGATTTGCATGCCCTGTTGAAACACGCATACACATAGTTATTCATATTTATAGAAACATAAATTTATTCTGCTTGAATTTATTAAAATATATCTAAGGGCAACTGTGAGCATTAACTTTACTGAACCTTTCTAATGGTAGTTTGTTTTATATAACTTTATTGCTTTTCAAGATATAAAGAGAGAAGATTAGGGCTAATGAATAGGGTTATTTGTAATGAAGCTTATTTCACATTTCTTACACTACAGGATACTCATTACTGTAAATAATGGAAGGCAAATGAAGTCGTTAGCGTCTTGTATCAGCTATAAGGCAGCCTAGACTGTCATCATTAAAAATAAAATGTTTCCCTCTAATCTTTGTGAGGAAAATCATGAATATTAATATTTATTCCATCGCTCCCAGTTATTTGGCACATTATACTAGTGGGTTCATTATTAACAATGTTAATGTAGTCACCACTCCATTGCTCTCCATCCTTGAAGCTGTGTTCACTGTGTCACCGAACAGACAGTAGCGAGGCATTTTTAGACCCACAACACCAGCCACCACCATTCCAGAATGAATCCCTGACAGGTTGATGCAACAGTTGAACAGGTTCAAATTTCAGCAAGTTGTCATTCATATAAAACATTTAGTTCAACGTTCTTACCAACTCTGATCTGAATGTTATCTCCAGTTGAAGGGTCTTTAAGGTGGTCAATGGAGCTCAGCATGTCCAGGGCCATGTCACAGATATGGTGTGCATGGAAAGTGGTCTTGTTTGGCACGCCTGCAACAACCATGTAGGCGTCACGGATGGTTTCCACCTGGACAGAAGCAGAACAATGAACAATATGTACTGTATCTCAGACATTCAGGAATCTAGCTTTCAACTTTTGAACTGTCATTTTTATTTAGACTTGTCTATGAAGTACATTTTATATTCAGGTCAGTTTACAAGTAGATTCAAACCAAAAAAGCAACTCCTTAAATGAAAGAAATCCAAGCGATGAAGAAGTGCTAGCTTAAACTCTTTACTTGGGGTTTTTTGTGTGCAAAAGGGCTGGGTCACATCAAAGCTGATCTCTACTAAAACAGGAGAGTCTACAAAAATATACAACAGCACACAGTGATGGAAAAAAAACTAACATTGTATTTGTTGAGGATATGAATACAGACCTATAATGTATTTAATATTGTGTTCATTACCACACAACTTGCAAAGTACATATGAAAGTGGCATCGAGTGGCAAGTTGAAAACAAATTGCTTATATGGACAAGTTTATCCTCAAGACCAATTTTTGTCAAATTTTCCAAATAAATTTGATGAATAAAAGGAGTTAAAGGCAACAATTTGATCCAGCAAATAGTGGCATGTGTGTCTTTCTTGGACTTACTTTGTAAACATTGTGCTTCTCACTTAGTGTGTCAAAGACGATGTAAATCTCGTTCAGCATATCCACCACCTGCATGGGTGTAATGTGGATGCAGATCTCATTAAATTTCACCACGTCGCTGAACAAAATGGTCACATCGGGAAACACCTGGTGAGCAAAGACAAGTGCGCTATGTTTTATTACTGACCCCTGACCTTGTGTGGAATGAATTGATGAAACAGACATCACCTTAGATGCAACACATCATATTATTAACAGTCTATAGGACATAAAACGTGTGTGACCTATTTGAGGTCCTTTTTTTTTCTTCCTATTTTACAACGTGACGCTTTCATGTCTTGTACTTGTCTTCTTTCGTACCTGGCACGTTTCCAGAGCAGTGATACCCTTCCTGAGTCGGTCAGCAACAGCTTTGGGGATCATGGCATACAGCAAAGAATCTCCTCTTTTCTTCTCTTCATCCAGCTTTTTTATGATTTCCTGCAGCTGAGCATATTTTTGTTGCTCCTAAAGGATTAGAAATTGGACAGAAACATTTACAGTTAGTCTCACCTCCTGTGATGTTTGAAATCTCTTTGCCTTTTCTAAACCTCCTAATCCACAACTTTCCTGCAAGACTGACGCAGATTTAATGGGTGGAAGCAACGTAGTATGACTTTTTACCCTTGCCCATATGTTGGGATTGGGTCATCATTGCTAAAGTAATTCAAAAATGAGTGGCAAACTTTTCTCATAATGCTCAGAATCTTGAATGAGAATTTGTTTTTTTTTTCACCTGATCAAGGGCCAGTTGCAGCTCAGCTGACTGTTGTGTCCCAGCCAAGATCAGCTCTCTGCTGGAGTCATGCAGGTTCAGATCATTCACGTACACACCCATCTTTATCATGTCCTCCACAGTCTCTATACTGCAAAATTAAAAAAGGAATTTGTACACTCAAGTCAGCCATTTATTGTATAAACTCACTTTTTTTCATATTTAGCACAACTGTCGCAGCAGTATATGATCCACAAATTCATAAAAACAAGTCACTTTCTGACCTTTACTTTAAGTATCTGACCATTCAACAACCCACATTAGAATAACTAAACTGTCACTGAAATATATTTATTGTTTTAATTTCAGTTTCACATTGTTGTTTAGCTTTACATGGCTCCTGCCCCTTGGTGACATTGGAAACTAATACCACCAGGGATACCATTAAATGATTCATCCATGGACGGAGGGAGTACTTTGGATCACAATTACTGCACTGACAGTTATTAAATAAACAACAAAATACACAGAAGTATTAAACAACCTCCACTAGAACACTATTGACTTTATAGGACCAATAAAGGTGAGCAGACTCTCTGAAGACACACAAACATGAATCACTTGTCCTATAGGCGATAATACAGACACATATAAAACATGCTTAGAATTCAGGCACATCGCAGATGAAATCACAGCAGGCCTGCATAACTGACACACATGAATTGAAGCTTCAAGAAACAACTCAATTAGCATGTGTATCTGCAAGGCAACTTTACCGAACCAAAAAACAAATAAGTAATTTGTGTTTTTTGTAAAAGAAATGTAATTATTCCCTGAAATGATGTAATACATGTTTGGTATTTCTGAGAATTTTTAATTTGGCTGTTTGCTTGGTAAATTTGAATCATTTTTATTGCAGAAAGAGATAATTAGATGATTTAAGATATTTATCATTATGGAATATTCTTAGTTCTCTTTTTCTGTAGTTTAGTTGCACGGTGTATAGAACGGTAAAACCAGAGAATAAGAGTATATGGAGTTTTAATGATGCAGATCATGCTTCACTTTGCTGAGGATTAAACACTTTTTGAAAGCTTTGATTGTACATGTCTAGTCATGAGTCATTAGACTTAGAAATGGAGCTGCTGTAGAGCATGACATTGGATTTCATTGGTAAGCTCTAGTTTGAGTAAAAGTGATTAATCACCTTTAGTTCTTATGGCAATTATCATTCAATATATGTTTGTCGTATAAACTATTCAAGCACCATTACTGTTGGTTAAAGTCTTACATTGGTGTCCCCAGGAAGATGAGGGAGTCCCACGGGGGGACATACTTCATCTGGCCCTTTAGATGAAGAGGTTTCTTTGGAGGTTCGCGCATATCCTCGAAAATGGTTTCACTGCACTTTCCTGAGGGCCATGGAAGAAAGGTTACTGAAGCTTTAGATTAATTAAAAACAGTATGTTTAACAGGTGATATTAGATTTAGTCAGAAAATGTGAGCAAGTCCAGAAAGACTGTGAACGTTATATACCAATTGACCCACTCAGCCTCTAATCTTGAAATGAGTCAGAAAGGTAACATTATTTCAAATGACTTCAAATTTAAAATGTAAAAAAAGCACTTTCAATTATTGCTTTTGAACAAGGTTAAATGAAAAGTCCTAACCAGTGACTGTCTGAAAAGCCAGTAGCTCAATATCTTCGCCTCCAGCATTGGCAGAGCTGTTGTACTGTGTAAGAGCGCTGCTGTATTCCTGGTCCGTGCCCTTCATTTCCTCCACAGGTTTTTGCTCTGTCAAAGATGAAGCATTCGTAACACAGAGGATACAAGTTAAAAAAGAAAAAGTCACTAAAGTTGGGCGAAGTTTAGGAGAATCACAAATGCACGTTGAGGTTTAAGAGGATTTTGGAATCCTGTTGAAACAATTACATTTACACAATGGGCTCAAAGTAAGTCTTTGATTCTAGGGTCATCCATATTTGGCAATTTTATTAGTTTTTATGTCTGTATTTGCCATTTTAGATTGACACTACCTGTAGTGCAATTTTTTTCACAATAGATATGCTATATGTTTGTATTATAAATAAATAATACATTTAATTTACTGCAGGTAAGGGTTGGTTAAACTTGATTAAAGTAAAAGAGGGCAGGAATTAAGTACAATAGAAGAGTTTAGGGAGGGCAGGACAAAGAAGTTTGCAGTTTTATAAAAATTTTTTAAGGTGATTCATACAAATTGTCAAATGTCCCTCGTTAAATAAAATATATAATATATAATATATATATATATATATATATATATATATATATATATATATATATATATATATATATATATAGCACTGTAAAATGTCTTTCTTTCATTTTGAATATTTTGGTCCTTTATATGAATATAGCTTTTATTCTATTACTTTCTTATGATCATGGATAATTGATCAAATTGATATTCTTGTCAAAAACTGCTAGCAGCTAGTAATGGAATTACAATAGATTATTAGTAATTTCTAAGCATTATCATGAAGAAAGCTATTGTTGCAGGAACAGCCACCATTGCTCATTTGCTGCTGGTTAGCAACCATTACACAACAACTTTTGCTATCACATCGTAATTACCTGCTGGATTATTTTTATGGCACCACCCTGAGAAATAAGATTAGTTAGATGCTTCTCTGCTCAGGAGTGATTTGATTCTCTCAATCTGTGAAATAAGCTATTCCACTCTATTGAGGATTTTAAATAGCAAAAAACAACTCTATCTTACCTCTTTCTTCTTCTCTTTTTGCTTTCTCACTTTCCTCTTTTTCATCTGGCTCTTCTTTATTCAGTTTGGGAATATTGACCTTCTGTTTGCTTTCCACCACAGCTTTAGACATCAACTCAAACACATTGTTCAAGTGGGTGTAGATCTTTAAGTTGAAAGTGAGGACAATATTATTTAATTCATGTGCAACATTAACCCAATCATTATGGACATTTCAAATTCAAACCTACATTATCCCAGCTGAACTCCAGCATGGGTCTAACTAGGGCAAACTCTTCATCCACTTTCTTTCCCTGGAGGTCAGAGAAGACCTCTTTGAGGCCGTCACCGATGCGGTACATCGTCATGTCACGGCGGAAGATGACGCTGAAAGGGAACATATCGAAGAAGATGCCTCGCTTCATTGGGAGCTTTTCGTAGCTTGGTGCTGTTTTCTGCTGGGGCATGCGGTGTTTGAAGGCAGCATTGTCAAAGTTCATCTTATAAACCTGAACAGGAACAGAGAAAGAAATTAGATGTTTTTAAAGTCAATGATGCACAGTAATTAAATACATTTTTAAGTTGCTGTCAAATTCTTATGGCAAGTGGGTTATACAGTATATCTTTTTTATGCAGAGATTGTTGTGAGATTTAAGGTTTCATACTTATCCAAATTATTATGCTTTTAGCACTTGGTGACCAAACATATCTTTTTGCTTTACTAGGTAACATGGAGGTTTGGCCATCAAGTGCTAATGCTGTTAGGAATGCTGTATCTCAGCCAGAAGTTGAGGGGTTTCATTTGGAGACTGTTGCTTAAAATGCTTCCATTTCATCTGGTAACTTATGTTTTCTTTTCAAAACATGCGTGTTTGATAAGAGTCTTGACCGTGGCAATGAATGTGTACTCCTACTTTTGTATCAGCCTGTTAGCCTTGTCATATAACAGCGGCCTTGCCAGGGGATTGTGCCCTGTTCCATATCGTGAGTGAGCTGGGATTGGCTCCAGCACCCCACTTAACCTGATCAGTGATGAATGAAGTGCTGGAGCTTTTTACATCAATAAATATGCCTTTTAAGGCATATTCATAAAAGTTTTCTGAACATAGTCAACTTTTTATAGTAAAATCGATAGTGAGGATCATACATTTTTTATTCAAATGTATTGTTTCTAAGATTTATTCAAGTTCCCTGGCTTTGTCTTTGTCTTTGTTTGAGTGCATGCAGACATATGAAATTACTCTGTACTCTATTTCCTTGATATTGTACTTACAATATCAATAATGACATGTTTTTTTTTAATAGATAGTAAGTTACAACAGTTCCAGGCATAAATAAACTGTCAATATTTTTCTCAATGCACATCTCAGGAGCAGCTCAGGTGACAAAGATGTTTGCAGATGTTTGACTGTCTGAGTTCTGCCACTTCAAGCTGTATGTTTCATATTTGTTCTCAAACAAACTCACTCAAAGTTCCAGACCAATAGCACTTATCCAAATTCAATAAACACTTGCAGTTCGAGTGCAAACAAGATTCTTGCCTGGCTTCTTACAGATGTGGATGGATTTGCTTCTATTCAGTACTACGAATCAAACCAAGGGTCAAGATGAACTTTTCAGTGAGTTGACAAATGTTTGATTAGTACATACCACGTATGTCATTTTCTCCGTTTCCTCTTTGGACAGAATTTCCACTTCGATGTCTGTGTTGTAGAATTGCCGGCCCACTTGAGAGAGCTGCCCTGTGCGAGTCAATTACAGTTGCTCTTAATAGAGGTCAATTTTGGTTATGATGGAGTTGTTATTGTAAGGTTGCTGATAAATGGTTACACTGTGAGACTGCGTCTAAAAGGATTCTGCTCCACTATTACTATCACAACTGCTCTTTATATACACTAATAAGCCACTTTCATAGAATCATGGTAATGCACATTAAGTCATCCTTCTTTATCTTTAGTTTTCTCCAATGTTTTTTTGTTTTTGAAAGTATTTAAGAGATAAATCATAGTTCTATTTAATGTGAATGATTCAAAAGACCGTAGAAGCACATGCCTCTTTAACCTTACTATTTCAAAGGCTATACTCAGTCCTCTCTGAATCAGTTTGTCCTTAGGTTACACTGTTCACTCTTTTTTTTTTTTTAAAAGCTGCCATGAACTCTATTACCTTTGACAAACTGTGTGAAGCCTTTGCGCGTGCTGCGGTAGTGCAGCGTAAGGCTCGTCTCGCACTCCTCTTCAACGCAGAAACTGGGTGGCTGAACTTTGGGGAAGGAGAAACGAAAGTACTCGTGCAGGTTGTCCAACTCATTAATAAAGTCGCGTACGTTTCGACCCAACACCTGATGAGAATGTAGAAGAGACAGATCCATGATTTATCAATTAATACTTTGCCACTGATAAACTGTAGACAATAATTAATACCAACCAAACTCTATTATGAACTATGTTTTAACTGGTAAGTTCAGAACTTATCTAATTGAGGTTGTATTCAAATAATTCTTCTAATTGACTTTAGTTTTGTATTCAGTATGTTTGAAAATAAAAAAAAAATCCAAGTAGAGAATGCTCACCTTAAGAATACGTTCATATCCATAGTTTCCAATCCTTTTGACCATATAAACCCCAAAAGCATACATGAGCTCATCATGGGTCTTCCCTAAAACCTCGCCTGCTGCCTTGGCCAACCGCAAGATCAGGTTGTCACTGCAATGGAGGAGAAAATCTCTGCATTTGCTTTATTAAAGAAAAATATCTACAGTTAAATTAAGAAGCCCATCTATTCTAAGCCATTGAGCAATGTGACTTTATTCTTACTGTGTATGAATGAGAGGGATATTTTTAATCCTATTATTGTTGATTTCATGTTTTTATTGCTGCTTTTAATGTTCTTATTGATTTTTAAACTGCTAAATGTTTTCTGTTGCACTTTTTAATCATGTAAAACACATTGAATTGCCTTGTGTATGAAATGCACTATACAAATAAATTTGCCTTAAAAATATAACTTGATGATGAAGTGAAATCAACGGCTAAGGTAAATAACAAATATGAAATGGATGAACATTACTGAAATATGTCTCGTAGTGCACAACGTTCTACTGTTTTAAATCTTCAGCAGAAAAATCTGGATATAATGTAAAAAAAACTGAAATACAAGGGATGACACAAGACCAATATTTCTCCAACTGCTTTAAAAACATTCAAATAATTGAAATTTCAGATATTTGTTCCCATGTGTTGTATTTTAGGCAAACTGTTATCATTTATTCTTTAAAGCCCTGAGGAAGTTCATGTTTGTGTTCTTTCTCTTTTTATGGGAGAATCTTCTAAATATTGTGTCCATTTGATGTTGAAGCAATTCAAACACAGACAATTTGAGTTTTCTGCAGCCAACTTACTTGTACATCTGATGTCTAACAAATTTTAAGTGGGGTATCTCCGCCCGGTTCTCAATCAGTCTCCACACATCCTCTCCGTAGGATTCATTGATGTAGTCGTTCACTGCTTCCAAATAGAGGCCGTACATCTTGAGAGGGTTAGGACACCTCCAGACTGCTGCCCTGATAAACGGCTCAGCTGAAAGGAAACTAAGTCTTCTTTATAAAGAGCGTCAAACATCACAATAATTGACAAAAAATGAAAAAAAACCCAGCAACAACCTGTCCTTTAGGAGAGTAGGTGTCCTTTCATTATTTTTAAGAGTTTATAAACTGAAGTTGCACAGCTTTTTCATTCACTCTGAAAAGGCATTTGATTACCTGCGTCACACACAACTTCATGAAACCCGAGGTAACCTCTTCAGGCACCAGCTACATCTACAAAGAAAGCAAGACTATCACGAAAAGCAGTGAAAATAACGGCAATCTTGTGTCTTCTACTTCTACTGTTTTCTTCTTCTCTGACGATTTTAACTGTGGTAAATGGAAAATAAAATAAAATTTTTAAAAAAAGCGAAATGCTTTGAAATCTTTCAAAACAGGATGTCCTCAAACTCCCAGTTCCCTCCAGGAAATATATCAACAACAAAGCCTGAAATTCTCCAAAATCACGTAAAGCTGAAAAGAGAGGCCTCCTTACCTGCAGTCGCACTGCGCTGTGTTATTGTAGGTCCCGACTGTGCCAGCCGGGATCACAGTATTGTTCCCTGTTGAGAGTTTCCACCTGCAGCTGACATGTATGCTCCCCCTCGGTACTTACTTGTCACGTTAACAGGTGACCATGGCCAAAATAGCAGCAGCAGGGCATGTTTGTGGCAGGTAGGGGGGGAAATAAATAATGTGTCAGAGTCTTTGTTGCGTGGGCTGACGCACATAATGTTGTTCCAATTTGTCAGAAAATTGTAAGGTCATTTAGCTAAGACTGGTTTGATTTCACTCAGACCTGACTCAGAGTTTGAATGTTCTCAACCTCGGTGCGGTGGCTTTCTTTTAGTAATCTGGTGGCTTCTGACAGTCCAAGGAGATCTCCTAAAATGAGTTAAATTGCTTGGGCTATTTATCCAAAATTTGCATTTATCAAAAATAACTCTTAAGGCTTCTTATCTCTTATTTGCACGGATAATCAGGTGCTTTTTAAACTAACATTCTTTATGGTAAAACTATTGGGAAACATTAAGTGTCTGTAATAGGAAGACTGAGGGAGATTATTCAAAACAAACAGTTCCACCCCAAAAAGTCTCTACTGTTAAGTCCAAGACAGCGATTAATGACATTTATTTAACTTTGATTGTATTTTTCAATCTTTTTGTTTCAAATTAAACATAAAAACAACACAGAAGAACAGATGGTAGATAATAAGGAAGATATTGTCACTAGTTGCACCAACAATATTCCAGCCTATATCCACTAGGGGGCAATGTTCCAACACTATTGGTTAATCCAGCTTTTCCAATGAGAAAAACAAGAGGAACAGAACAAAGAAGATGGTTCTTGCCCTATTGGTGAGCCTGAATGGCTTTTGTGGGAATATGAACTGGATTAGAATAAAAAATGTGAGTTTTACATAATTCGACAGTGAAGTAATATGACATTTTAGATGTTGTTGATCAGTTTTGATCACTCTTGTGATGTGAACATTCAGTTAAAAACATTCCCACAACTTCACTGCCCCTGGCTTTTCTTCCTTTGCTGCTCTCCACTCAGGAAACAAAGAGATAATAAGAGCTAACCTGCACAAAACAATGAGACACTTTTGGTTTCAGTGCTTTCTTTATTCCTACTTTTTTTTCATCAGCCCTCAAAGCATGCTCCTATTTCCCAGGTGCTGCTGTCTGCTTGTAATGGTCTCTGGTGTGACTTTGCCATCCTGTGGCTTGTGAGGTCTGCTGCTGTTTCTCAGCCAGGCAAAAGTGGGAGATAACAATGTGCTGATGGCGTCTACTCCAACAGCACGGATGCTCCTTTCATTAAAGGTGACATGACCCATCTTCTTCAGCTTTGCCAATGTTACACCCTGCTTTCCTTCCTTTCCAACGAGGAGAGGTGCTGCTTGCTTGAAAAGGAGCTCCCTCTTGTCTTTTCTCCAACATGAAGCCAAGGAACATCTCCTTCCCATTGGCTGACATGAGCAATACAAACAATATGGAACCCACTTTCACAAATCTAGACACGGCTTCCTTTTAAACCCTTATTTCTTCTCAACACATACAGAGAGTATCTGTTACTGTTTTCTCTCTGTCCTAGCTTGTTATTTGTCAGATGAGTTATTGGGCTGAGCCAGCCTAATGCAAGGACGATCAATGATCCAATCTCTTGGGGAGAATCATGGATGTAAGAGGAAAGCATCAAGGGTTGCTAGTTAAAAACCCAGTTATTTGTTAAACCGGATAAGTGACGTACATTGCAATATCTGCTACGTAGCCTCATCTCAGCTGCTGTAAACAACCTATTTAACCAACATGCAGAGGTGTAAAGAGTACTGATATATCCCACTGCTATCAGTTCTGATAAAGACAGAGGACAACATGTACCATCGGAGAACAAAACAACAAGGAAAGAACATGGAGTCGATGAGCTTCCAGCAAGAAATAAAAATCGCCAAAATGAAGAGGTCAACCCAACCCCCACATCTCAGGACCCACCTGCTTCACCCCAAAATTCACCTACTTCCACCTCACCCAGCTTCTCTCCTACCCCTGCCTTCTTGGATTTAACTGCCCAGATGAACAAGCTGGTTCTGGCTGCACAAGACTGACACCCCACCCTTTACCCCACCATGGTCCCATCTTATCTCCTCTAAAGAACCAATCTGCACCACCCATCCCTCCTCGACGATACCAGGCCCAGGGTCACTCTTCTCCTCAGGCCAGCTGTGTTCATCTTAGAGCGACACAGGTCTGATGTGTGCTGGGTCCAGACTGCAATAGCTCTATTTTTAGGAACAACCAGAAAAAGTCAGGGCCCTATGGAGTTAATTCAGCTTCTTTAATTCCTGTGGTGACAGGTAAGACAGGTAAAATTGTGAAATTAAAGAAAAGCAAAAAGCTTTATAGAGATAAAAATTTGACTCCTATAACATGTCATTCAAAAAGTCCACCAGTATCTCCAGTAAAGTCTTTAAAATTAGCTCTTCTTAATGTTAGATCTCTTGTTAACAAGTCACTACTAATTAATGATATTATTTTGACACATCACTTGGACTTTTTATTTCTTAATGAAACGTGGTTGAATGATGGTATCAGTAATACTATTCTCAATGAAAGTGCACCACAAGACTTTATTTATTTAAATAAGTGTCGTACTTGCAGGAAAGGTGGTGGAGTTGCTGCCATTTTTAAATCAATATTTCAGTGCAAAGAAATAATATTTGGGGATTTTATCTCCTTTGAATATATGTCATTCTTACTGAAGGGTGATTCAAGAGTTCTGTTTTTAGTCGTTTATAAACCCCCAAAATATTCTGGAGAATTCATGGATGAGTTTGCTGAACTGCTGTCAGTTGTATGCACTGAATACAACTTTTTAATAATAACAGGTGACTTAAATATTCATGTAGACAATAACATGGACAATACTGCCAAAGAACTGTATGCTTTAATGGATACTTTTGGTCTTACACAACATGTGACTGGTCCGACACACACTCAAGGTCACACTTTGGATCTGGTTATCTCTAAAGGTGTTGATATCTCTGCTGTTGATGTAAGAGACTTAGCTCTATCTGATCATTTCTGTGTCTTTTTTGACCTAGAGACTGTAAAATCTGTTCCCCCTAGTTATGTGTGTTTAAAGAAAAGGTACATAAATGAGAACACAAGTGCACAGTTTATGGAAGCCATAGCAATGACACCAACATTGAGTGCTGAGACAGTTGATGATCTTCTGGATGAGTATAATAGAAAAGTCTGTAATGTCATAGATGTGGTGGCTCCAATCAAAACTAAGAGAAAACCAAACACACAGAAAACACCTTGGAGGAGGACTGAGATAATGCAGAATTTGAAATCTGACTGTAGAAGAGCTGAGCGTAAATGGAGATCAATAAAACTCCAAATTCATCTAGAACTGTACAAAATAAGTCTGCGAAAATTCAATGATGGCTTGTTCAAAGCAAGGCAGCAATACTTTTCTGAAATTATTGCCAAAAATGTCAACAACTCTCGCACGTTGTTTTCTGTAATTGAAAAGCTCACAACCCCCCCAGATCAGATAGCCCCTGAATTACTGTCAGCTGGAAAATGCAATGAATTTGCTGTATATTTCAATGAAAAAATACAATCAATAAGGTCAAACATCAGAACAAACCATCAAAACTATAGACCAATCAGCAACCTTCCATTCATGGCCAAGATCATTGAGAAGGTGGTCTTCAACCAACTGAGTCAATTCCTAACATTCATCAAAATATTTGATAAATTTCAGTCAGGTTTTCGTTCTCATCACAGCACAGAAACTGCTCTTATCAAAGTGATCAATGACATAAGGTTGAACACTGATTCAGGAAAAGTATCTGTTCTCATTCTATTGGATCTAAGTGCTGCATTTGACACTGTAGATCATACAATTTTGTTGCACAGATTGCAAACATGGGTTGGACTAAATGGAAAAGTAATGCAATGGTTTAAGTCCTACTTGGAGGAGCGAAGCTATTTTGTAAGCATTGGAAACTTTGAATCTGACAGATTACTAATGTCCTGTGTGGTTCCTCAGGGCTCTGTTCTTGGACCTCTTCTGTTTAGCCTTTATATGCTTCCTTTAGGACAAATTTTACAGAACTGTAAGGTTGATTATCAGAGCTACGCAGATGACACACAACTATATCTATCACTGAACCCAGATGACTATGGTCCCATTGAGGTGTTGTGTGACTGTTTAGAAAAAGTAAACTGCTGGATGAGTGAAAACTTCCTTCAACTAAATCATGACAAGATGGAAGTGATTGTCTTTGGTAACAAGGAAAAGAGGACTGCTGTAAAAAGCTAAAGACCAAGTCAAAAACCTTGGTGTTCTTGATTGACTCAGATCTTACATTCAGCAGTCAGATCAAATCTATCACAAAAACAGCCTTCCACCACCTAAAGAACATCTCCAGAGTGAAAGGTTTAATGGCTCAGAAAGATCAGGAGAAACTGGTCCATGCTTTTATATCTAGCAGACTGGACTATTGTAATGGTTTTCTGACAGGAATCCCCCAAAAGAGCATCAAACAGCTACAGCTGGTTCAGAACGCTGCAGCTCGGGTCTTAACCAGAACAAAGAGGTCAGAGCACATTACTCCAGTTTTAAAGTCTTTACACTGGCTCCCAGTCAGCCTCAGAATAGACTTTAAAGTTCTGCTGCTGGTGTATAAATCTGTGAATGGGTTTGGTCCAGAATACATCAGTGACATGTTAGTCTGGTATGAACCCAGCAGGTCTCTCAGATCCATGGACACAGGTCAGATAGTTGAGCCCAGAGCTCACAGTAAACATAGTGATACTGCTTTTAGTTGTTATGCTGCAAAGAAGTGGAACAAACTGCCAGCAGAGCTGAAGTCAGCATCCAATGTGAACATTTTTAAATCAAAGTTAAAGGCACTTTTTTTCTCTACTGCATATGATTGAGAGGGAGATTTATAGTCATGTTGTTGATGTCATGATGATTTTACTGATGATTTTAATTGATTTTACTGATGTTTTTAAATGTTCTTATTGATTTTAAACAATTGAATGTTTTATCATGTAAAGCACATTGAGTTGCCTTGAGTATGAAATGCGCTTTACAAATAAATTTGCCTTGCCTTGCCTTACTGCAGTAGAAGTATTGTTACTTGATTGAAACTGTGCTCAAGTACAAGTAAGTCATACATAAGATACTCAAGTACAAGTAAAAGGTAGCTCAAATAAATAGTACGTGAAGTAAAAGTTACTAGTTACTTACACCCCTCATGTTTATTGTTGGTAATAAATCTTGCCATGGTTCCCTTGCATACAGTAAACATCTCAAGTATAAACTTCAAAAAGTAAGAGACCAAATCTTGCACAATTGGAACTAAATGATTTTCCACAAAAGAATCAATGTAAAATAAAAGGTTTGTCAGAATGCAAAATTATTTTTTAAATAAAATAACAACAATTAATTCAATCTATGAACTCTAAAGCTGAGAAAATAACCAGCATCCAATGTTGTTTTGGTGCCGTGCATTACGTTTAATCTGATTGGTTGGCTATGATGTGATGCATTTGATTGTTGTTTGGTTATTTAATTTTTCATGTAGTTTCACAATGTCCATTGATCATTTTAAAACAAATAATAATAATTCACTCAGTAATGGTTGGGTGTAGGAATGTTACAACTTTACTTTGCTTTATTTAAAATGTACTTAAAGCTGAAAACAGGAGTTTCTGAAAAATCTGTTTTTGTATAATTCTTTTGAAATGCGAAAAAAATACTTAACTAGTCTTTTACTATGGTCTACTGCCAGTGATCATTCATAGACATTAATTTACAGTATATAAGTCCCGCCTTCGTCATATAGACCCCTATACAAATGGAAACAATTGCCGCCTGCACCCAGCCAATAGGCTTTGACTTTGTGTTTTCGAGACTGTCAATCAAAGTGAATGTGGAACTGTGCACGGAAACAAGGCTACACGTCACAACAGCACACAGGTAAATATGATTTCGGCTCTTACCTGACCCATAGACCTATAACAATGTGACCTTGTTATGTTCTGCGACGCGCGTGCCGAAAAGTAGAGGTGTGGCTTCTGGTAGATTGCAGAGGCAGTGGGAGGAAGTGGAGCTGTTGAGGGCGGGACATCAAAACGTTTCTCAGAAACTCTGGATATCAGCTTTAAGTACAAGTAAAATGACTGATTTAAAAATATACTCAAAAAAGTACAGGTACCCATAAAAGCAGCTGAATTACAGTAACATGAGTACTTGTAATCTGTTACTTTCACCTCTGCCACTATGTCAAAACTAGAAATAATATGCACACCAGACGGCATTTATATAAATAAATTAAAAGTTTAAAAGAAACAGAAATGGTCTTTACACAAACAAAGTGCCTTGCCCAAGGACAAAACAGAAATGAATGAAACTGCTGATTGTGAGCTTTTGGATCATCCTCACTGCCTGGTCAGTTATAAGTTGCATTTGGTAAAGTATTGGTTGAGTGTCTCAAACAAGTTAATTAAAAAATGTTTTTGAGAGAGATTCAGCATCTTTATATGTTGTTTACAATCTGAAGATATGCTGCTGGTACATTTGTCCACCACAGCAACTTTTTAACTGCACTAAATCCACTAAAGCATAAATGTATGTATGAATCCCTGGATGTGGGGAAATGGAAATCTCAGTCTCTGCGGAAGAGCTGTAACAGCCCTGACCCTGCGGTTAAATACCTAATGGGAGTCTCTCTGTAATCCCTGCCATCCTCTCTCCCACTAGCTATTTTAGCACCCACCAACCCTCCCCCCCCATCCCCACACCCCCACCCACCCTTATAACCGTGGAAGATTGTGGCATATTTTTCTTGCTAAATCCCATGATACCCTCTTCTTATTGGTTTTATTGTAGACCCTGCAGGAGCTCGGCCATAATGCTACGATAGCTGACTGCTAACAATGTCAAAGCTTCATTATGTGGCTGTGTGCTGCAATCGAGGCCCTTCCATTGTCGTATTTATAGCTCCTCTGTGAGTTTCTTTCCCCACACTGCTTTCCTCGCCCCCTTTTATTTTCTTTCTAGTTTTACCTGTCAGCATCTCTATCATCCCTCAGTCTCCATCTCCTCACCCACAGCTTTTCTTCGTCACTTTTTCATGCTGCAGACTTCCTCCCAGTCTTGTTTAATGCTGACTTCTTCCAGTCCTAAGTTCTCAAAAAATAAAAATGCAAAAATGCCTTTCCTTGGCTCATCATATGGAGAAAGCCACACACACACACACAGCTTTCCAAAGTTCCTTAAAAGAACTCAGTTTTTACTTCCTCTGCCAAGGAGATAATATTTTCACAGGCATTTGTTTTTTTCTTGGCAGAATTATGTCAAAAGTATGTATGCCATGGAGGATTCCATTAAAGGGGATCCGGATCAATATACAAATTCTGGATTAGTTTCAAAAATTGAAAAATCACTTTCTCATCATTGGCAAAATTAAAAAAAATAATTATATCTTGGTTCGTCATTGACTGATCATTATGAAAGTTATATCGAGTTTGGTTATTCAATTACCCCACCGAGTCTCATCCGGGTCAGATTCAAATTGCGTATTTGAATTAGATTTTTGTAAAAAAAATAAAAAATGAGGTGTCCACTGTATTGTTATTAAAAGGGATAGAAATTTATTTCAAGCCTTTGAAGTGTGAATGATCATGGTACGATGATCGGGATCACTGATGCAAAGAGGATTTTTGGCGCTTGGCAGAAGTTTGCGCTCTCTGAGTTCTGTTTATTTTGTAATAAACAGAATAATTAAATATCCAAACAAATGCACAAAATGGCCTCCTCGCAAGACATGACAAAGAGGATACAAAAGGTGACAAATGTTCAAGTTGTAATTGACTGTGTTCTGTACTGTACTGGGACACATGCAGACACACTGTAGAATGACTATTGTTGCATTATTTTTTTTTTACAAATACAAGTCAATATGCTCTATATCCTATTTGTCACTTTCAGTGGTTAAACTCAATGTTGCTCAACTGAAATCTAATTTTGCGGCTGAGTCCCCGAGTGAATAACTCGTAGATTATTATGCCATAGTACTACAGCAAAAGACCAGGATGTGGATTCAAATCTATATCTTCCATCTGAGAGGTAAAGCAACTAATCACATTAAAGTCAGTTTGTTCAAACTCTACTTCATCAAAAACTAACAACAACCACCAAGTGGAAAACCCCATGAAATAACGAATGCAAAGAAAAACAAGCATTCCACGTTATATTTTTCAACTGATAACAAGTTTGTGTGTGTGTGAGAGAGTGTGTGTGTGTGTGAAAAACACACATCTGGAAGCTGTTAGGCAAAGAAAGGAAATTCAGGCTTCCACAGTCTGCATATAAATATTCTATTAACTTCAGCCAGGTCCATAACGGGATGGCAGTGCAGTTATGCATTCAGAGCCTGGGATTTGAAATGAAATTATTGAGGAGGTGGAGGTAGAGTGGGGTGGTGAAATCGCCATTTCTTTTCTTCCAATTTTCTCCCTTTCCCTCCCTTACCCCGTCGCCTTATCATGGGTGACACTAATCCAATTTCAGCTAAGCTTGTGACAGCTCTAACGTGGTTTTGTGTACAAATCGCACCCCTCCCTGTATATATTTAGATAAACACACCAGTCATCCATGTACACACTTTTAAAGGTCACATACAATTTCCTGACACTGAAGCACACACATTGTTTTTTTTTGGACACGCATACAAGGAACCGACCACCAGAAATGTCAGAAACTTGCAAGTCAACAGCTCTGCAGAATTTGAACTCCTCACCTGCCTTTAATTGAGCCCTTAGGCTTAAATTGTGTATTCTGTTCATTATTTGCGTGATCTAATATTTTTGATTTAATAACGGCTCAATTTTAGGAAAAATAAGACATTTATTTATTGTGTGTATTGACTAAAAGCAACAGCTGCATGTATGGTTAAAAGAACAATACATAAAAATGAATTTAATGAAAAAAGTAAAAGTTATTGACAGAATTCAAGGATTATTTTTTGTAAATGAGGTATTTGATGACCTCAGCCCTAAAGCTCAGTGCTGAAATGTGACATTGTGAATAAGCCCTTGGCTCTTTGATTTAGATTGAGTGACGCATGCAAGATGGGCATGTTGATAATGCTATGTAGTGATGCAAATACATGTTTTCCTCAATATACAAGTAGTTTAAAGCAGAAGATAATCTTATTATCCGTCTATCCCAGGGTTGTGGCTCACTCACACAGCCTATTTTATCCTTCTTAGGGTGTAAATTGAAGATCTGTCACTAGTTTCTCAAAGGGGGAAACACACTGAGGAGAAATCACACCCATTTCAATGAGAATTTACACTCTGCCAGCCATCAGATTACATATAACCATTAGTATCCACATTCTTCTCTGGCCTTTTAGGCACGGTGTTGCCTGCCTGGTGTATTGGTTTAGTTTTAGGCCTATAGCCCTTTAGTTAAGTGTTTGTTATGCCAATTATTTAACCTGAGATTCTGCCTGCTCTAGTTTAGGCCTCCTTTAGTTATACTTATTTCTTAGATTTGGAAAAATGCATCTGATCGTTACTTGTCTGCCTCACATGTTTTTGTAAAAATATCCGATTGAAGGATGAACTAATAAATACTGTACCTTATTTACCAATAACCGCCGGTTTAGGTTTATTCCATTTTCCATCACAAACCAAGCTGCTTAACATCCAGAAGCACAATGGATGGCGACAACATTTAAGCTTTTTAGCCAAATTATCTGAAATAACCAGATAAGTTAGCATAGCATAGCTACTGTATTTACCTTGCACAATAACTGACATAGATTGTGTATTCGCTTTGCCATCACACTAACAAGAGTTGGAACTGACTGCTGCTGCTGATTCAAGTATTACAGTATATGTGCTACTTTGTTTGTTTTGCAGCTTTGGTTCCCAGCATGTCTTCAGCATTACAAGGACATGTTTCAAGCTAATGTTCCCAAGAATTGCAAAAAGTGCAAGCATTGCACTGGAAAAGAACCTCTGTTATGTTTTTATTAGCTGGGTTTTAGCTGCAATGCTGGCTGATTCTATGTTTTTTTACACTAATAACAAGCTGCACCCTGCTTTAGTTTTGTTACTCTCCTTTACTTTGAAATACCATGAGTTTTAAAGTAAATAATCTATAAATGCTCAACAAAATCCTCGTATATGAGTGAGTAAAGTGGCAAAATAGAAAAATTGTCAGAAGAGAAATGGGAAAACAACAGCAAAACTTTGCTGCGCGTCATTGAACATCCCATTTCCTTTTCAGATTTCCTGTTTTTCCTCCAGGAATTGTACGACAAATAGGAATATTGCCCTAGAGAGGAGTGCTGCCGGTTTTGGAGCACTAATGGCTGATGATTTCTAAATTCAAGGTGAGGAAAGGTCACTGTGTTTTGTCGAGATACTATGCAGAGGAAACGGTTATAAAATGAATAACCCAAGATTATCTTTTACGATACTGGAAGTAATTGCATCACAAAGCGGTAATGTACAACAGTAGAATCCTGACTCTGGCAGCCTCGTGTGTACACGTGTAAGCATGTCATATGTACATCTGTTGTGTTATTACAAACATATGAACAGTGCTTGGGTTCACTCATCTTGTTAATCAGCGTACATTGTAAACTCATCATAGAGAAAAGGCAGAATCTTAGCGCTTGTTAATGATGAATGTTACATTTTCTTCTAACTGGAATCATTTAAAAGTCAACACTTGGATTCTGTATTGAATGTTTGACTGTTCAGAATTAAGATCTTTGTGTGCAATGCTCTCTGGTCACTGCTTAAATCACTGCAGAGCTAATAAACACCCTAACAGTCGAGTGTAACACAGTTGTACCTCCAGTAGTTTTAATCTAAGACTCTGCAAAAGTGTGTGATGTGCAAAATAGATTTGTCAGTTGTCATGTTCTGCCTGTGCTTTGTGTGCAAGTGTTTGCTTGCCAGGGTAGATAAGGTTTCATTGTGTCTTCTGTCAGCGTCTTTAATGCATTACTGTTCTGCATTTGGAGGTTGTGAATAAGCTACATCTCCATCAAGTGATTGTGGTAATGCACAAATCTCTTCACAAATAGTTTAATTAGTTTAAAATCATTAATAAAATGTGTGCAAATATGAAAGTTATATCTGGGAAGAAAAAACATTATCATTAGTGAAGGGACACTATGCACATTGGTTATCAGAATCAGAAATGGCTTTTTTACAGTATAAATAGAGATATTTATCTATTCACAATTCACTCAATATAATACAAATGTACAAATATAATACAAAGATATTGACCAGTATATTTGTACGTTTTTCTTTGGCAGCTGCTAATAAGCATGTAATTGACATTTTAAAACTGAAAATGGATGGATTGATAATTTGTTTTCTGTTTTGCAGATAGCAATGTCTTAACTTGGTCGTTTGGTTTGTTTACTTCCACAGTCTTTGTATACACCTTTATTTCTGTTGCATGCTGGTTGAATGTGTCGGCAAACTCTTGTATCAACGGCAATACAATATTTTATCCATATTTTCATGGACTTTTCTAAAGTTTTTCCACTGCCTTTTGGCTGCAAATTGACTTATTTACTTTTAAATGTATTTAAAATAATGTGAAAATAATTGAAACACATCGCTTTTTTTTGTCATTTAACAAGAACTGCAAATAGAGGGTTCTTCCGGAGCCCCTGAAATGCATTCGGCTTCACATTTGAGCAACCTTAAACAATTTCTTGATACAACAGTGTTGGTAAAACAGGATTTGAAACAAGCACATCTAGAAAGAAAAAAGAAACCCACATAAGCACAGAGGAGACCTGCAAATTCCACCTACAGATTGTTTCAGAAGCCTGTAATGAGCCGTTTCCCAACTTATACTCTAGGAAAAACTCATTTGTATTAACAATTATAGCATCGTTATTGTAAGACCAAGCTGTACCATCAGGTAGTTCACACTTTATCAACCTGTGTCTTATTTAAGGTTCTCATTAACTGCAACAAGAATCTCCTCTAAAGGCCTGTGTGCATCAGGTCTGGGATGGGATTTACGATTACACCAAAGCATTTAGCCATGTGCATTCACTACGCAATGGCAGCAGCATTGGGAAAGAGAAAACGCAGACATTGGACTTTTCCAGTCTTATTGTTCTGTCCTCTACTGTGGGTGGTGAGATAAACCAAACATGGAAGTGGTGAAATGGAAAGTCACCAGTGATGATGAGGGCTGGTGGCGCCAATGATGGAACGTGCATTGCATTCGGTGCAACTGGTGCCAGCTGTGCTCTATGTGCCAAAGTCGTAACACGTGCCACACGCCCTTCTTTCTATCGTCATCTGCCAGTTCACGCAAACATCTGTGCATTGGTTTGGCAGCATCTCCCTTCAGTCAATCAAAAGTCCTATTTCCTCACAGACTTTCCCACGAGAGAATGTGTCATGGAGTTGTAGGCCAAGGATTCGCTTAGTATCCACAAGTGAGTTTAGTAATTTAGATTTAATTGTATTCTAGTAAAATGTATTTAACCATAAAAACGGCCTCAGAAGAAGCAAGATAGAAACTAGCTGCAGACTGGCAAGCTTCATGTTTTTAAGAGTTTTGCAGTTTAATATTTCTATTTTTTTATCCCCTCAGGCAAACATTAGACTTTTTATTTGAAGTTTGATTACATTTTTTTATTTTTTGTTATTGCCTCAGATAGATTTTTTCAATTCTGGACTTAGGCGACAGATGCCTGTGTAGAAACAAGCCTTTTGTTCATTTTTTTTTTTTTTTGTCCGTGCAGTAACTTCATTTTTTTTAATCTTCTTCTCAGGATGAAAGTTGAAATCTCAGCCAGGTTAAGCGAGACATTCTTGGCCACTACAAGATAGAAGTGCAACATTAAACGACAATTCAGTTGTAGAAACAACAGATGGCAAGCCGTATGAAGCAGAAGGAAGGGCACAGTTTATGGTTTTTGTATGAATTTTCTTGTATTTAATTAAAGATTATCAAAGAAATGTTATTTTCATTGATTTGTGACGAAGGCGTTCTTTATAACTACTTATTGTTTTCCTCTCCTGCTGCACCTCATCAAATTCATCCTTATTTAGCGGCGTTTGAAATTGCTGCAGTCATTGTTAGTATCACTCAGATATCAGTCATGTCCTGAAAGCCTTTTGTAATAATCATTCTATTGAGTCAAGGTATTAGAAAAACATAATAACAGTTGCATCTGAAATTCAAGCATTGGTGCTATCAAAGTATTGTCGCTTAAAAAAAACAGAAGTAATGAGCACACTAAATCCATTATGATTCAACGATAAAGAAGATGATGATTTAAAGCAGGAACATTGGTAGTAAAAAGTTTGAATATAATGAATTTCTTTTTGCATCAGAACATGAAGGATCAAAAGTTGTTGATGTCTTTATATTAGAGTTCAGTAAGTAATAGTAAGTAACTTCCAGTTCTTCCTGTGGCTTCATGTCTTATGTCTCATGGTTCCATTATTTTACAATCTTCTGCATTTAATTTTAGGTCAAAAACTATCAATTGAGCGATTGCAAAGCATTGTTAGGCTAACAAAGGTAAACTGAACAAAAGAGTAAAGAAGATTACTCAATTTTGAAGTTGGCTATAAAACTAGGAATTATGTATATATAATAATAATATAAGAATAACTAAACCCAGAGATTTGGCTGACAATTCTCTCAATCCACAGTCTACAGGTTCTTTTTTTTATAGGAGGGGCGGGGCCAACAGTGGTAGTTCATGATTTAAGAAGCCACCAAAACGTCACAAACCACCATTCTCAGCCAATAGCATTATTCAATTGTGGTAGTTGCGTTTCAACCCACATTTTTACAACTAAATGTGCTAAATTGAAATGTCGAGATGAACAAGAACCAATCAACAGCACTGCTTTATACTCAGTAGAAAAAGTAGCTTTGGAGTTTAGTTACTCTTTGAGGAAAACTGCAGTTCTTCATGGTTTTGATCATAAAAGTGGTTACTGAGTAGATGAAACAAGGCTCAGAAAGGAAGTAAGACATTTTGCAGAAAAGACATTTTATTGTAAAACAATATCTTAATTGAGATAATGCTTTTTCTTGAGCTAAATGAAGCTTGTGGTTTTTTTATCCTCCTCCATCAACAGAACACAACCACTCTTTTCTATACAGTAGCTGAAGTTTGCAATCAGGATTTGTCTCTCAAAGATTTCATTACTACAGCAGCATCGCTCACGGGTCAAAATCTGGTACAGTAGTCCCTCGTTTATCGCGGGGGTTACGTTCTAAAAATAACCCGCAATAGGCAAAATCCGCAAGGTAGTCAGCTTTATTTTTACACAATTATTATACATGTTTTTTCTCTGACAGGCATTACATTTTTTTTTTCACATGTTTAAACACTCACAAAATTCACAGCTTTGTAGATTTTAAAACATAAACCTGTTTTCAAACATACAGCACTTCAAAGTCACACTGCTAGCGATCACACATTGATGCCGAACGCAGTCAAGACGATGACGTCAGGCCGTCAACACGGACACCGGTCTGTTCACCCATTCAATCATGGAGTAGAAGCTGTGTGTGACCACCTGGAGCTGTATGACACGGCCTTTATAACTGGGACTGGACGAGGAAGGATTTGACGTGGAGGAGAATCAGCAAGGAGGTGGTAGTAGCAGGTAAAAGTTCTCTCTGTAGCACTGAGCTAGTATAGCATTAGCTGCTAATCACACCAGCTTTTTTCACTTATGGTTTATGTTTGTGAAAGGAGAAAAAGGAGCGCAGCTCCTCACTTTAGCAGGCAGGGAAACTCGCCGAGTTGGATGTGTCGCTTTTGGGTGAACGCAGCATTAGCCAATCAGGACGCAGAACACAATGCGCGTTCATACGGTGTAAAAAAATGCATCCAAAATTGCACTGTAAAAAAAATCCGCGAAACACTGAGGCCGCGAAAGGTGAACCGCGATATAGCGAGGGACTACTACCGATTACTCGGCTACACATAGACATCATTACTTCTGCTTTTCACAATCAAAATGAAAGTTCCTTATCACTATGCAACAATTACCTCCCATGTTTTATGTTGAAAACCAATTAACAACCTGCTTTTGGCATTCGACTTCGTGTTTTATTTGTAATGATGCTTCAAATGAAGAAAAAACTTGAGGGAAAATTCCAAGATTTTTGAAGATTCAGGGTGAACAATACTGAAATTTGAGTGCTTTTTAGTCACGCATGGCATATAAGGATCGCAGATCAACATTGATAAAAGTCTATCTGAGAAAGTGAAGGTAAAAAAAGCTTTTTTTTAAAATATCCCAAACATCCAATTAAGATATTGAGTATGAATCCATCTTGGAGACAGATAAGTGTGTTGAAATGACTGCACAGAGGAAGAGAACCAGGTGCATCTAGGTGTTGAATGTATCTGATTGCCTCAATCTTGGAGGTTTTTAGATGACAGTTAGAGGATGGATGGTGTTTGTGGAGGTGTAATCATTGACTGAGGGAATTTTAATGGGAAACGATGAATGCAAAGGAAACACGTTGATAAAAACTCCACAGGGGTGCATCCAAAGTCAGACATTTACATCTAAGCTCTGCTGATTCAGCCTCTCATTGGCCAACAGCCGAAACCTGCTGTTGTGCAGCCTCCTGGGTGTGCATACACTGAATACAAAACAGGCTTTAAGAAAGCCCGTCGACTCAGCAGACAGTTTTTGACGGAATATAAAGATGAGAGTACTTGGTTTTTCTCTCGAATGACGGCGCACTGTCAGTAACCGATACTTGGTTTTATTGAAACCTATTCTAAAGTCCGTAGACGATGTTGCTGATGTTTTGGCACCTAATTAGAGTACTTTTGAAATGTATTCATATGTATTTAATGGCTTTCATTTGCATGAAGATTCCTCATGAGCCTGTATATACACCTGAAAACATCTTAGACAAGCTGTGTGTCATCTCGCGCTTGATGTCTTTAAAGTTATTCCACATCATCATGTTCAGGATGTCAAAGAGCACAATGTGTGCTCTTTCTCTGAGCCGAGCCTATATTTATGAACACATACCTCAGTGCACTCACAGGCACACCCACATGCTCTTCTGCTATATTCAGCCTCATCCAAGATTCCTCCTACTCACTGTGCCCTGGACGTTTTTCACCATTTAGACTTACAACAATATTGATTCACAGGTAAACGGGATGTGACTCCAATTTTCCCATGGTGCAACTTCACCTTAACTCATACATCAATACGTACACACCTACTCACAGGAATTGTGCATGCATGCTGACAAAATGATATCTGACATACAGTAAGCCATGTGGACATGGATGAAGTAAATTAGATCTGCATGTGTTCAAAAGGCTGCAGATGTAACTGGTAGGGATATAACCATATCTAAATCTCACAGTTCGGTATAATCACGGTAGTAACCTCGCGGTACAGTATTTATTGGGATATTGCGGGGAAAGCTCACAGTTTTACAGGAAGGCACACAGTTAGCAGCAATGCTAACGATAACAAGACTTTTAGTTTTTTATTGTACTGTTTTATTTTGGACAAATTGCAAATGCAATAATACAAGAAACAATATTACAATAAACAAAATGTTGGATGCAGATGGCTTACCGCCAAAAAAAAGGAAGGGAAAAAAACCCAATAATTACATATATTACTGCATACACATACTTTTTGTGAATGACAATTGAGAATTTGTCTGTTCACTATTTTGACAGAATTTATTGTCATACTTTTAGATTTCATGACATTGTAAACGGAATACTGCCTCCTAAAAAAAATACAGATTATTTAGCTAAAGTACAAAAATTCTAATCGAGTCATGAACACTCAGTCAACACAGGTATAGAAATAGTCTAGTAACAATAAATTAAATCATTAAAAAAAACAGCCAAGAAATCCAACGTAGCACAAATTGCCTTATTCTGTTTAGATTCATTTTAGGTTTTTCTAGAGAAAGATGAACACATAAACATTTAAGGTTGGGCGTAATCTGAGCATTTAACGTATTCACTAATCTTTAAAAACCATCGTTGTCAACAATAGAATAACTATGGGACGTCTTTTGTAATCAGACAAGGCAAGACAAGGCAAATTTATTTGTATAGCGCATTTCATACACAAGGCAACTCAATGTGCTTTACATGATAAAACATTCAGTTGTTTAAAATCAATAAGAACATTTAAAATCATCAGTAAAATCAATTCAAATCATCAACAAACACATTACATCAACAACATGACCATAAATGTCTCTCTCAATCATATGCAGTAGAGAAAAAAAGTGCCTTTAACTTTGATTTAATAACGTTAACATTGGACGCTGACTTCAGCTGTTATGAGGGAGCTTAATTGTAAATGCTTCCTTTAGAGTTCTTTTTGACCAGACTGAGTTGTTTGTTTGACACAATCCTTAAACTTTTCAGGATTCCGGATTGTTAAGTGTCTTCTTATGTTGCTCGTATTTCCAGAAGAGTAGCGAGCGGTACAGTGTTGCAGTGTTTACATATTGTCCACTTTTTCTCCTTTATGGTTTCTTAATGCGGTGAAACTAAAAATTTTCCACACCTCTGACTTGTAGCCGCTGCATAATGCACAAGTTCTTCAAACGTTTCTCGCTCTGCTGGCTGCCACCATCAGCCATGTTTCCTATCCCCTCCATGCTCGCATTGTCGCACCCCATTGGCTCAATCCCATGCAATCTATGACCACGCCCCAAAGCATTATGGTACTTGTAGTTTACTGCGAAAAGGTCAACTACAGCCAAACCAAAAACTTAATTTTAAGTGCAACGGCTCAATATTTTATACCGTGACATAACCACGGCAATATCAAGGCACTTGTAATACCGCGTCAATACCGTGACATTCCAAGTAACTGGTCAGTAGTATATGTTCCTCTTTTTGCCAAAAACCACTCCACATTAATTGGATTATGATTTTTATATCCAACATTTAATTCAATAAATACAAACAAACAAAAAGTTACAAAAACACGACTTGTAGTCCTTTGTGTTCGATTCTTTTTTAATTTATAGTTCTTTAGTGGCTTTTTTACTGTAGCTTGGAAACTCCTCAGCGACCACTTACAGTACATCACTGACACTCAACAATGATGAACCGTTTGGCAATTCCAATGCTTTTCATTGATTTCAGTTTGTTGTTTTTTTTTTTTTTGGCTTGGTCTTATTTCACTCTGACGGGTGGATTTTATGTATTATTCCCATTCTAATATTGTGGCAATATCGCAGTTCCTCCACATACAGCAACCAAATAAAATCCCCCTCAAACTCTCCTCACCATGATGAAATATGTGCATACGGTTTACGGCTTCATAAATCCGAAAGGCAGACTTGGAACTAAAAGATTACATGAAGAACTTTCTTTGTGGTTATTTTTTTCTCTGTGTATTTTCCCTCATGTGGAAATGAACTGAGCAGCCCTCCCATTTCTGCAGGAGCCCCAGAGTCACCCACTAAATTGCAGAGACACTCACTAACCGGAAGGCAGAGTAGGGAGCAGTGGGCACATCCTATTTTCCTCCTCTTTATAAGTAGTGAAAAGAAAAGTGCAGTACAGCAGTCTTGTAACCAAAAGCCTCGGAGGCCCCTCGCAGCAAGAGGAAGACTTGACTGGCTGACCGTGATTTATTATTAAGCAGCAGATCAAAGGTAACGGAAGATGAGGGCATCTGCTGAACTGCTGGGGTTGACTCTCTTTGTCTCGATGAGTTAGAATATTGAGAAAATTAAGCTCAACAAAAGACAATTCACACATTCTTAATCCTCGTCTTGATGGTGTGGACTGCAAATTTTCGACCACATCATTTAACAAAATGGCAAAGAAAAGAAGTGACGATAAAAAGACATATTCTTTGTTCAAGTGCGTGAATAAATGTTTAAACTTTCTCAATATTGTATGCTCAGAGTTTGAAAATGCCAGGTGCTGAGTCATTGTTCAGGCCCAAGCTATGAGACAATTTAGACCTCTTTGGACTCCTACCGTAATTCACTGGCAGCACTAACCATTCGTTATAAAGTTTTCTGATGTCAAACAGTTTGTTTTAAACATCCTACTACACATAGTAATGCTTTATACTATATTGTACCTTTTCTTGGTAGATCTAAACAAATAAATAAAACCTTCCCCTAATCTACAGAGTAACACCTTCTTATTTTATTTGTTTTTTTTAATAAATGGAATCCTAGCACCATACCAGCATCACTACTAATATAATGGAAAATGAAATACTGTCTCTTTTTTATTTATTATTTCTCTTTTTTAATAATTTATACCCACGCACTTTTATACTGATGAACCTTTTGCGTACCTTATGTTTTTCTGATGACTGTGTCTGTTTAGCTTGAATTTTTGAAGTGTAGCTGAATGTTGATGAGAGGGGCATGTTCAATTTTGTTGTACTTGTGCAATGATGATAAAAGGATTCTATTCTAGTTGTAGTGGATCCTTCAAATATCAATTAATCAAATGTCATTTACTAAAAAAGAAATGATAAAGGTAGAAATTGCTGCTTAAAAGTTTGTTTTCCTCTCCAATGTATTGCACAATTTTTATTATACTGTTTTTATTGTAATGCATCCTTGGGTGGCCTTAAAGGTGCTTTTTAAATAAAATGGATTATTATTATTATTATTATTGTTGTTAAATAGTCCGTTTGTTAAAATTTTAGTGCATTGCATTGTGGGATGTGGAATTGCGAGGACGGTTGCAGGAGCTGTAAATCCTTTTGCCGTTTCTTTCGCAACACTATTTAAAGACCAAATATGGTTTATAGCTATAACCTACCCTCAGCAGACGCCAGTGTGAACACAATAAATCAGCTTTTGCCTTGTCTGCCCTTTTGCCTTTTCATGATTTGCAGACACCATTTTGGTACACTGTTTTTCTCACAGGGACACAATTTAAGGCAGATGGTGAACTTAATTGTCAAACACCGGCAGAATACAAAAGATAAAGTGCCAATTGCATGCAGTAGGAGGACTATATTTCGCTATTGACACGACACCAACTTGCCATATAGTTACTATCAGTTTCTGTAACACAACTGTGTAAGCAATTCTCTCAGTCTGGCCACCAGAATGGAAATGATCTGGCTTTGCCAATGCATGTAGCGTCTTGGCAGCCTCTATATACCTTCACACTTTCTACAAAGTTTCAAATGTAAGTACTGACTAAAAATTCAGAGGGAAAAAACTGTCGACATCGACAGCCTCCAGCAACGCATCGAGCATCTCTTGATTTGCATTCAACCTGGATGCCAGACTACTTAGTGATTTCTCTTCTGCAGGCAAGGCACATTTTTCTAATGCAAAACCCAACATGAAACAGCAGAGAGAGAAATTAAGCGGCAAGAAAGAAGCTTTATCACAGATACTCATAAAATCACATTTTCTTTTTTCTAAACGGACTTTTCATGTTAAAAACCAATGTATTTATTTTTTACATGCAAGCTGGTGCAAAGTTTGATCCAGAAATTTGAACGTAAGAAATGGAAGCAAGTGGATCAATCTAATGTACATCAACGGGTGATGGGCTAACTCGATTTTTATGAAGAGACTCTTCAAAAAGATCACATCTCAGATCACAAACAAAGCAGACAATACTCGGCCACAACCTGCATCCACATGCTTTATACATGAACCTCGGGCAAACATCTGCTGCTTTTTTTAAAAAAAGAATATGAAAATGAAGTAAACATTGTGCCCTCCTTTTCCTAGCCAGAAAGATTATGAATACTTTTTTTTGATCTTCTGGAGGAGGCTTTGCTCTCTTTACTGTCCTAAAAGTTTAAAAAAACATCCATGCTTGGGGGCACTCATGGAAATTGGAGCGTTATTTCAGAATATTTTTCATGGAAACCCACGCCAACGTTTCATCACACTGGAAAAAAAGGGTTTGTTTATTTTTTTTGTATAATTTTTAAGTGTAATGTTGCTTCAGGAGGTTTTTTAGCTACTGACAATAATGTCTAGAGATCAGATGTAAAGCTCATTATAGGGGTGCAGAGTTCTCACACCCAATTGTAACCTTTACACCCTTCATGTTGACATAGTTGGATCGATGGGTTAATACAAAATATTGGAAATGTAAGGGCAAAAAGTCATTCTCCACCTGCTTGTGACCTTTTAAAAGAAACCCAGTAATGGTACATTTGAAAAACGACTCGTGCATCAACGCAGGACAAGCTCGAACATTGCTCTGTAAATAAAGTTTAAAAATGAGGGACAATAGAAGCAGGACCACAACAAAGTTTTGCATCACAAGGATTTTGTCCATGTAAGTCACCACCTTTGCTAAAAAGACTTGTTTTTTCCACCAAGGGGTCCTGTCAGAGACAGCATTGGAGTTAATATTTGAAGAGAGCTCAATTGAAGTAACCTTTAAGGTATCCCACTGCTGCACACTCACAGATAACCTTTACTTTTTGGCTTTCTTTCTGTTCTTTTTTCACAGGCTAACTTGTCCTCATGCTGCTTGGGCAGGTGTGCATGGTGAGAACAAAGCAAAAATGAAAAAAATGATGCTAATCAAGCAAGAAAAGCAGGCCATTCATCAAAGCACCTATGGCCATCATGGGTGCAGGTTTTTTTTTGTTGTTGTTGAAATGATCAACACATTAAGTATGAATGAATCCCTTTTTACTCTTCATAATGATGGTAATTATAATCTCAAACAACTGAAACTATTTCAACTGCTATCATTTGGATGCTCATTACTACATCTCTTACTTCAGACGATGCATTTATGTCTAATTTTGTGTCGTCACGGTTGATATTACAATCCTCACTTTCTGCTGCTGTGGGCTTCGCTGTGATGTATATAATAGATATCAACAGCTTTCAAAGATTGGGGATTCTAGTTCAACACATATTTGAAATGGATCCTCATCTTTAGTTTAATTTTGTTTATTTGAGCAATTTACATTCATTTTTTTTTACAAAACACAAGATACATCAAAAGGAGTAGTCTGAAGCAAAAAAGCTAATACGCGCCTACCCCATATTTAATTATCATTACAAACGCATACAAATAGCAACATCAACAAAAGAAAAGAGAAAAGCATTTAAGTACATTTTGACATCACACAGAAGTATCACAATCTACACACATTTATTCATACATTATATTGGTGTTTATGATATAGCATTTATGGTCATTCCAAATATTACAGTGTTACTTACAGTTAAAAAAAGAGCTATGGTCTTATGTTATTTCTCCAAAACATTTATAATGTATTTTGAATTTCTGTAGACTAGCAGCACTTTGTCAGGTTTTCATCTAAACTATTCCATTGGTTGACACCTTTTTGTGTGATACATTAACTCATCAGGGCAGTACGAGTATACTGTACCTTTAGATTAAGTGTTCCCCTTTAATTCACATTCTGAATGCATCACTAAGCAAACCTGGCATGTGCCAGATTGATGTGTAGCCCCTCCCTCTAACTTGAGTTCTTCACATCAACCTGGGTCTGTGTCGAATCCTTTTAGAACCAGGAAGGGACATGAACAGAATGCTTGAAGCTGTCCACTATGATTTGTTTTAGCCAATCACACGGTAACAAATGATGTCGTCATCGCCATGGGCAGCAGAGACGCTGCTACAACAACAAGGTTCCGCTGGTGAAAACTTTTTTTGGGATATGCTGTGATCATTATGTTGTTGAGTGACTTTTGCCGTTTTTGCAACACGAGCATGCGAGTTAAGGGCACGTTAATCATCCTCCTGCGTCGACATCTTTCTATGTTGATTCGGAGCTATGCTAATAACGGTAGCCAGCTAGTTCCTCTCCCCGCAACTGTGCATGCACCAGTTTTGCTATGGCGCGTCTGCTTTCGTCACACCTGGATATCCCGCCCTAAACAACAACACTGCCTCATGATTGGTTTGAACCGTTGCGGGTTCGGATTTGAAAGGCAAAGGTGGGAACAGTACAAGATGGATTCTGGTGTTTGTGAACGACAGGAGAATCCATCTTGCAGGCAAGGTTATCACTCAGTGAGTGGACAATTATTTCTGTCTTTGCTAGGATGTTAAAGAGTAACTAAACCCTGAGGTTTCGGCTGACATGCATCTAGGCGGGGCTTCTGGAGCAGTTAAGACACGCCCAATCTATACGATAAAATCTCCAAAGAACAATCTATGCTATGCTAACTACCTACTCAGAACTCACTATACCTCTCTATTCACCTCTCTTAATCCAACCTACTCACCACATATTGTACAGTCCACACCATAGGTGCCAGTTTTAATAGGTGGGGCAAAATACAACAAAATACACCATAGATTGAAATACTTTGATTAAAATGCTAAGAAATGGACTCGAATCAATCACCAGCACAACTTCATACCCAAATACATTTGTTTTTCTCTTTAAGGGTTTGCATTCAGACTGGGGTTATTCAGCCCAGTAGGCTACTAAAAAAACTGAGATAAAATGAGACTCAGCATAATCTTTTTCAGTGGTGAGCGTGTTTATATTGAACTTTTGATACCCTCTAAACAGTTATTTTCTTTGTCCCAACAGTGTGCAGTAACCTTATACACATTGCATGAGTTCAATTATCAATATCAAAGTTTTCTTTAGGGGCTTTTACAATCACTGGGGATATTTTTTTCATTTTCATCTACAATTACAGCTGGAGTACTTGGCTCCCCCTGCCTCACAGTCGCAGCTTGATTTCTCATGAGACGATCGGCACCTTACCAACTGATGTGAACACAATTACTCGAAGAACAACAGAAAAAAAAAAAACAACAACGAAGTGATCACAGCTGCAATGTAGCTGAACTTCTGTGTGCATGGCTCAAATATTCCCTGTTTATTGTTTATATTTGGATCAGCTCTCAATGATGGCCACTTACAAGCAGGGCAGAGAAATACTGACAGGGTCTTTATTATGCACCTGTTACATGGTGGAATCTGCTTTGTAGCAAATTAACAATTTCTTCATGAAATCTGCTTCATGAAGAGTAAGCATTAATAACAGACAAAAACAAATACTTAAAAAGCATTTTGTTATTCCAATACTTGTATTAGAAGTGTATTGGGAAATCATCCTTCTCTTTTATCCCATTCTTGCAGGTTGAAGATAGTGCACAAAGTGTTAAGATGCATCAAGGTTAAGGCTTTCCCACCCAATAAGACTTATTGCTGATAAGCATTATGTCAAAGGTATAATATAGGAAAACCTTAATTTTCTTTATTTTGTAGTTTATTACTATTATTAGAGGTAATATTTTCACTGATGTTATTTTATTTGTGTTTGCAGGATTACATCAGAAGTAATTAGCAGTCAAAATTTTATCCAAAGATAGACCTTAAACCATATATAGAAGATTCAATTACGTTTTGAAGGCGATCTGGATCTGTCTGTCTGTCTGTCTGTCTGTCTTACTTATTCTGGATCATTTTGAAAAAATAATTATCTCAGTGGCCAAATTTCAAAAAACATATCTGAATTTGTAATTAACCGATCTTTATGAAATTTGACTCAGTTACAGTATGTTGGGTTGGATCCTCAATTACCAAACCAAGTTTCATCTGGGTCAAATCTGGGTTGCATATTTTATCGTGGTTTTTTTTAAAAATGTGGATGCCCGTACATTTGGACCTATTGTATTGTTATTAATCAGGATATACATTTCTTCCGAGTCTTTAAAGTATAAAAAAATCATGGTACCATGGTCACAATCACATATCCAGATAACTGCCAATATCTATCAAAGAGGATATTTGGGGCTTGGTCAAGGTTTGCCCTCTCTCAATCCTCTTGTTATGTAATCAAAATTGTCAGAATTCAAACACATTCTTTCCACATTTATTAACTAATACATTTAGTACCACCAGTACTTGCAGGTTGCACAGATGCCTATTGGTGATAGTGTTATAACGGTTAACACAGAGAATGTTTGAATCCAGCCAGTCAAAGCAGCTGTATTTACATTCTGTTTATTTACATTTTATTACATTTTTAAAGTGGCAACTTGTCCACAGTACACATATCTTGGGAACTGTGCAGGCAGAAATGAGCTCCAGCACCCTGGGATTGAAGTCTGGGTGAAATAGATGTGGAAGATGTAAAGCTGGACCCAAAATAAATCCTAATTGCTGTTTGCATGAGGGGCAAACTGGTGTCAAGTTTCTAAAAATGTCGTCTGATGATAATAATCTTTGCTCAGCGGGTCAGCGTTCCCCACTGTGTGCAGTGATTCAAGAGATGAATAGATTTTTTAAAAAGCAACAACTCTGGATGCTGCTGCATTTTTGTGTGTGTGTCCGTCTGTGCAGCATCCAGCAACGCTGTGTTGATTTGTTCCAGGACCAGACGTGTTTGTGCCATTTATCTCAGCCGTCCGATAAGGAAACGCAGTGACAGGCTGTTAACCTCAGGATTAATCCATTCCATTTTGTTTGGTCCTGCTTGCTTTTTCTTGCACAGAGGTGAAAGAGCACTGAGCTACCACCTCCTGTCTCATAACTCATTTTTATTTCCCCCTAAATGCAACATACTGCTGGTTCATTAAATGCAAAAAAAAAAAAAAAAAAAAAAACTTCTTTGCAACTTTTAGAAACAAAATTAGTTTCAATTAGATATGTTTTCTGAAAGCTATACATCCTCATCTGTATAGGACAACAAGGTCCCAGTCCTGACTGCAGCTGGGTACCAGTGGCAGGCGAAGACGACACAATTATAAAGCCCTACGGCCATTTACAGGGTTTTCAGCTTTGCCAGACATCTCTTTTCAAAGGCTTACTACTGTAATGAGGAACAGCGGCTCCTGGAGCCCTTTGGCTCTGAGCAGGCCTGAAGAAATACGCAGGCTGGGGCTCTAATAGATTTGTTATTGGACGCTACATTGCGGGAAATTTATCGGTAATGGGTTCTTTTAAAAAGAAGCTAAAGGTTAATGGAAAATGCCTCAAGGCAAAAAGAATCAGAACACTTAACATCAGCGAATGATTATTAAGAAAATGATGTGACTGAGAGCTGCTTTGAGAATCTGCTCTGTCATTATAGCTGTGGGCACATAGCATTACATGAAATCAGATACATCCAATTAACATGAAGCCACTAAAAAGTCAACAGGATTTAAGCGTGAGACGACGGGATTAAAATGTTAATTGAAAGCTTGAACAGAATATGGATGGAAAACAATTTCTTTGGTCTGAAAATCATTTGGCCAATCTTATTTTGTTTTTGAGCTGCTTTATTTAGAAAATGACTGATGGTTAATTCAGCAAAGCTGGCACACTTCATGTTGGTTTAATTACTTCTAAGAAATGTTTAAAAAGGTAGCTGTAAATGAGAAAATTGGCTTCTGTCGCGCAGTTTGGTAAAATGTACTTTTGGCTACATTTAAACACTAAATTCAGAACTACCTCAGGTTTTTTATTTACTCTTTCACTGTTGCTACTTCCACTGTGTGCTTTACAATCCATTCAAACATGATCCAATATTAACCAACCATATTTCACTTACAAATGAATATTCTAACATAAATGAATGTACTGTAAACATGCATGGACTGTTTCATGTTGTTTTTATATGAATGAATACTACAAATTTAGATTTTTCAAAAGCTTTAGTTTGAAAAAACAATGGGTTGCACAATGCTGTTATCTTAAAAAATAGATAATTTCTTACATACTTTAAAACTCTATTTCCTAAAGCAGATTATATATTATTGTAGCTATATGATAGAACTACAACAGGTGGATACAAACTAACAGAATTCCCATCAGGGAGACCATGAGACAGTGAATGCCTATGACTGAGACCAGGAGTGAGTTTATGTCCATGAGCGAGATCATGTGAGTGAAACCATGACTGAGACCATAAGGTAGACCATGAGTGAGCTATTGGCGAGTGCCCTTGAGTGAGAACATGAATTGAGTGAGTGAGTGAGTGCCCATGACTGGGACCATGAGTAAGTGAATGACCATGAGGGAGACCATGTGAGTGAGTGAGTGCCTATGACTGAGACCATGTGAGAAACCATGACTGAGACCATAAGGTAGACCATGAGTGAGCTATTGGCGAGTGCCCTTGAGTGAAAACATGAATTAGTGAATGAGTGCCAATGATGTCAACTTGACATTGCCATTGGCACTGCATTGTGGGATGTGTAGTCCTGTAGACGGATACATAAGTGTTTTTACTTCATTTTCACCGTAGTTGCCAAAGTGACTTTCCAACACATCTCTGGTGTTTTAATGGAATGAAAATTGTAAAAAAAAACAATGGCAGATCTAAGTTTTTTTTTTTTTTTTTTTATCGGTTCACGGAAAACATTGTGCTTATGAAAAATGTATGCTTCTCTTTGGATAACATTAAAATGAATGCATTGCTTATAAGAGGGGGAAGGGTTTTGCACCATTTGGCAGCAGGGCTCATATTGCGATGCAGTGCCCAAACAGTAGCTGCTGAAATAGATGACCTCCACTTAAATTACTGTGAAGAAAATGAATAAGGGTTGCTCTTTGCGTTAGGTTTCAGGAAAAGTGTTTCCTAAATCCCAGCCATTCCTTTTGTTTAAAGGATTTTGCTGTGGGCTGATGAAACATCATAGATAGAGGTGACTTCAAACCAATGAGACACATTGGACCTTTTGATACATCTATTCACTGTTTGATCATCTCACTCATGTCTTTGAGGACATGTCATGTTTATTCATTTCTCCAAACAATGGTAATTTACCCCATGTGGCAATTGCTAAGAGATAAAGAATAGCTTGGAATAATAATGTTTTTTACAAACCTCTGTGGCTTGTGATTTACTTCTTTGTTATAGTTGCATCTCTCTCACTATTGCAGTAATGATTTTGCTGAATAGGCACGTTGTTTTTTTAACAAGTTAAATGGTTTCTCAGTAGTTTGAATAACAGGTTCACAGCAGTTCTTTGGATGAAACAACGCTTTCCCTTTGCATTCCTTTCACGTCTGAAAGAAGCCCCATTCACCTTCCCAAGACAGTTTTCATATGTCTTAGACAAGCTAATCTATCTGGCTGTAACGATCAGCGTGTCTGAGCATAATGTGGTTTGACCCATTAATAATGTCCTGACTCTTGCTTTGCAGAGCTCTTCCATTTAGAGTGCTGGAGTCTAATTAGAAGTGACGGGACTTCACCTGTACCTCTCACTCAACATTGAGTTTACCACTAAAATAAGATTTTTTGGCAGCGATAAAGTCAAACCAGTTCAGCTATTTACTATCGTTTTTAATGAGTCGACTAATTATGTGGAATTAAACCTTTATTGCACTTTTATTGAAATACATAAAATCGTCCATTTCAAAGCTGCAACATTATTTTTTTAAATTTTTGTAATTTCACCTGTGTGTTGTCAGGTTCCAAATTATAATGAGACTCAAATACTTTTCATGTCCACTGAAGTGACCAAACAGGGACTTGACTGATTAAAGGTCAGCCGTCATAGGAACGAGGATGCTCCACAGTTTGCTGCTTTCTTTCTCTCCGACAGCTGCATGATGCACTGTTAGCTTTCCCTGTTTGCAGAGCGTGGTTTCAAGGTTAGCTTAGAGGGGCGGGTGCAGTGCAGCACATTTTATGCATTCCAAGCTACTAAAAGAACTGCCTCTTGTAGCTTCGGGAGAAATTACTATCGTAAAGTGTTTTGTGCAAAAACAAAACATACACGATATTTTATCAACAGGGGAAAAAACTAAAATAAAAAAAAACTTCACTAAACACACACTTGGGTGAACTGCAGTTGATTATAAATTAGATAGATAGAGATAATCGTCTAGTTGTACACCCTAAATACACCTTATACAATGAGCTAATTTTCAAAATACACGACAAACCTACACAGCATCTTGTCAACAGTCACAGATTTAGCTGCCAAGTGTGAAATCCCCTCTTTGTCAGATATTGGCAGTTATCTGGATCAATGATCCTGATCATGGTACCATGGTCCTTCACACATTTTTCCCATTAAAAATAATACAGTAGGTTCAAATGTATAGACACCCCCATTTTTTTTTTTTTAATTTGCAAAGAAATGCGCAATCCGAATCTGATTGTGATGAAAGTCCATGAGGTAATTGATGAACCCTACAAAACTAAGTCAAATATCATAAGCAATGGTCAATTTACCCTCGACCCTGAAAATATGAGCAGGTAGGTCAGTAAATGGATGGATGGATTGGTCAATTACTAACCAGATATGAAGCTTTGACATTTCACCATTAATGAAAATATGGATTTGTTACACAAACAAGCTTAAAAAGCACATTTTCCATTATTATCACATTCCCTTGTTTCACAAGTAGGGATAGGTATTGAATTCTGTCAGTACTACCACGTACTAATTCTTGTAAAATCAGACGGGACCATGTTTCAGTAACTACATTTTTGTGACTGTATAACAGAGTGGAAGAGTGGCGATTTTCTACGCACCACAGCATAATGACGTCAGTAGCTGCGGGTTTGGCAAGTATGGCTGATAGAAAGTCTCTATGGGGTGGATTCACTAAGATCTGAAATAAAGGGTGGTAAACCAGGTGTGTCCCTAAATCCTTTGGTGGTGCTGTTTGCTCACCTGCTGTGGGGAATTCACTAACATTACGGCACTTATAGGTGCACGTATAGACGTGGTTGAGACCGCCCTATTTAACATGAACATTTTGCATGTGGAGAGGTGAGTGCACGGAAGCACAAAATGACATTTGAAGAAGTTAAATTGGAGGCAGTTGGACTTCTCTGTCTGCTGCACAAACATTTAATAATGTAGTTAAACAAATAAAAATGCTGTTTAATAAACTTTAAAACCTTGTTTCCCCCCCCCCCCCCCCCCCCCCAATCTAATGTGTCTGCTCAGTCAGTCCCTGTAACTTTGCTCTTATCGGTTCATGAAAAACATCATCCAGCAGGTCTGAGCTCCTGCAGCGCTGTGTCACACACACTGTCATGTGTGAGCTTTGTTCCATCTCTGCGTAAAGTGCGCAGCAGCTCAGCTGATTCTAGACTGACGCTCCTTGCATCAATGAGAGTTTAAGTTCAAACTTAGAGATTAGGATACTGGAGCGTCCGGAGCGACATCCATGGAGCTCTGCGCACAGCAACTCTCAGCTCTGCAGAGAGGATGTGCACGGAGCCACACTGGACTCCAGCTGTTTCTCTCTCCCACTTTACTCTGCATTTTCTTTCAGTGGCTGTTAATATTGACAATTGTGTGATTTAAATTATTTTCTTATATAGTAGAAATGTTAACTGGTAAACACCAGTTAAGTTTTTTCCATCTCCGCTGTGTTTTGTGTCAACATTTACTGCAGCTATGATCTCTGCGTGTGTGTTTGCACCTGCCTGTGAGTCGTATTATTTTCCGGTACAGAAACGATCACCGCAAACAGTTCCTGGTTTGATGAATTGCATTGCGCCCACTGCATTAATTTATTTGCATTTCCTCCTCCCATTTTTTTACTCCCCTTGTGAGATCTGCCTACTTCACGTATTCATTAGAGGGAAACACGCTAAATGAATTGTGGGCACATTGTGACCTGTTGAATGCGCGCAGTCCTGATTCCCTAGGGTTTGTACCCTTTATTAGCGCGTGGAGTGACGTTTGCACACGTTTTAATATCCCTAAGCTTTTCGTGAATTTTCCCCTAAAAGTATGGCCCCGCTGATCTGATGTAGATTATGCTCGCTGCAATATGTGTGATACGAAGTGCAACCAGCCAGAATACTTTTAATCTGAGGAAGCACCAGGTTAAACACACATTAGCGGTGACCAGCCATCAACACAGGAAATCTCAAGATTTGATGACGTTTTCATGTTGACGAAATTTAAAGAATAACGGTTATATATATTTATTGAAGTTTATGCATTGAGAAATAAACATAAAACTGAAAAACTTTAGTATTTTATTATTTTCTATTTATTCCCACACAGACACACACAAAACTACCAAAAATTGGTACCATTAAGTACTGATACAGATATCAGTACCGCATCAGTTCAAATGTAAAGGCACCATCCCCATTCACAAGCCTCTACTAAGAATATTTATGTTTCCATGATGGTGTTTGCGTCTCTACAAATACATTTAATTATCTTTAAAATGTAATGAAATTCCCAAGAATTCCCATGATTTGCTAGTTACATCAGGATGTTGCTGCTGATGATATTCATGCTGGTTCCAGTTCTGCAGTGCAGATGGACAATAGGCATTTGATGAACTCTTATCAATCGTAGCAGAGTAATTTGTGAATGTTAGTGTTGTTCCTTTGTCCAGCAATGCAAAGGACACACCTTTAAATGATTCTGTTTCTGGAAGCCTCAATTTTTATACAATGAACTTTTTATCACCTCTGACCAGGCATCTTCAGCGAGGGTCGATAAGACTTCACATTTTTTCCCTTATCCTCATTAGCTGCTTTGGAAAAAAGAGCCTACTTTTTTTTTTTATCCTTGAGGCCATTCCGTTTGCCTTTAAATCTGTCTCCCGGCAAACCAGCGGGAGCAGTGTCTATGCTTGGTGCCATACAGTGTGTGATTTCCTCCTGTGATACTGATTTTCTGAAATGTACTCCTGCTGGAAACAGAAATAAATGTGCCTTTTAAACTTAGAATTCACACTTACACTCATCTTTAAGAATGGCCGCAAGCCACTGCGTCTTTTCTTATTTTAACGTTAAGGATTCTTCAATGCTACTTGCATTTTTATTTCATTTTTTTTGTTTTAAATCAAGATAATTTATTGCCACTACTGTGTGTGTAGACGGTGAGTAATTGGTTAATGTTGAATAAGCCTACATTCTGGGTGAACTCATCCTTTAGTAACTCAGTAAGTTGATCATTTATACTGTAAAAATGGCACTGTTTATGATAAGGGAAGTGATCAGCCAGTTTTCTCCCCTGTCACTCTGCTGCGCAGACACACACACACACACACACACGTATCCTGGTAATGACGTCACTGGAATAATGAAGTGACCAAAAAGCACCACTATGTTCAAGCGACTCAACATGGGCGATTGAAGTGACTGCAGTCGCTACAGTCGCGTTCAGTGTGAGCCCACCTTTAATGTGTATTGGGCTGTCGTAAAGCAGTACGTGTTGTCGTGAGAACGAGAACAGAGCTGCGAGACTGCCACCGGGTCGGAGGCAGGGAAAGTTACAAGTGCTGTTTTCTGGACAGAGACAGCACGGGGAAATGAAAGACCCCCCATCACCCCATAAACACTTGCATTACCCTCACAGGGACTACGAGAAGGATTTACTTAGGTGAAAAAGTTATTTAGTTCTGCTTTAATAGCAGTTAATAATAAACAGCATCAAATTGTCAAATCACTGCGTTACGTTTATCAGGAGCAATAGCGCACAGGACTGAGGATGACTGCTGACGTGACACACAGACACACACACATGGAGAGAGAGAGAGAGAGAGAGAAAGCGGTTAATGATAGAAAGTAACAATAAACAGCATAAAGTTGCCAAATAACCACGTTACGTTTGTTCAGAAACAAACATGTACATATTTTTACGACTGTGCACAGGGAGCAGATGGAGGGAGCGGTACATCAGTCTGGTTTCAGTGAAAATTAACCATAAAAAGCTGTAAATGGACTGATATGCAGAATACACTGAAACCTCCGTTAACTGGAGTACAGCAGCCCACCTACCTGACCGTTCTGATTGGCCGAGTCGTTTGAAGGGTACCCTCATCAGCCAATAGGGTGCTCCCTATGTCACTGAGCGGCCTTTACGTGAATTTCTCTTGGAAAATTGCTTGAATTATTGGGATGCGGCCAATACAGCGGTGCGTTCAATAGCCTGGAAAATACAATACATAAATAATACAAATGCTAAAATACTTTTACAAATAGTAAAACACTTTTACAAATAGTAAAACACTTTTACAAATGCAACAACAAATTTTCATAATTAGCTAAAAAAAAAAAAAGTTTTGCACTTCTCAGCCACTGTCGTAATTGACTTTCTGAGGATGAAAAAAAAAAAAATTGTCATTTAATGGAAACCGTAAAATTAAAATCAGTTGGAATTGAACATGGATAATTGAACAAGTAATTGTAATCTTAAAATGTAATTGACCCCAACCCTGTCCGTGTCCCATCATGGATGTACACACATTGTTGTTTTTAGTATGTGACCGCTGGCTCTGTGAAATAAATCTTTTCGGTGTTTCATTGATTGATGGCTGAGCAGTCTGTTGAGATGCGATTAGTGTCTGCAGGACATCTAGTACAAGCTGTTCGCCCGCACACTCATTTTAATGTTGAGTGTTGTTGTCAATATTGTAGATTAGTGCGTGAAGATAATCAGGCTGTCTTTTGTGCCTCTGTTTTGTGAGCTGAGAAGTTATCCTTCTTTTATAATAGCCTATAGTTTGGACACGACCCATCCATCAGTTCAAAAGAGCAGAATAACCAAGAGTGACATTCAATTACGGCATGCAAATGTGTGTTGTTTATTTATATATTTATTTACTTGGGCTTTGTCATCCATTTACTTAATTAACAATTTTGGGGCGTGAGCTATTATGAGCAGATTGCAATATTCTTTCCAATAACGGGCCATAATGAAATGTATTATTAGCAATAAAGTTAATGAAACAAGCCAAGTGAGGATGCTCATCTGTACTGAATGGATGGCAAATGGAGGATGAGAGGAGGAACAAACAAGGAACGCAGGCGAGAGAGAAAGAATCCGTGTGTAAATCAGACTTTACGTTCCTTGAAGAAGACATTTATGGCTCAGGCACTGATGTATTTTATTGCCCTGGTTCATTCTGATGCATGACAGAGATTACTTTGTATTCTTGCACATCTATGGCATTCAGAAACCTTTCCCCCTTTTTGCTGTTTGTGAAAATTAGACTTTGTTCTTAATTAATTAGTAATTAGATTAGCTAAAGGGGAGCGCAGGAAGTTTTGACAGACCATACTGAACTCTCGCAGAGCTTAAGGGCAATTAAAAGCATTTAGCTACAAAGAGCAGTTTGAGCTCTTTTTGGGAACATTGGGGTTTAATTGTTTGTGTCCTATATGCTTATTTACATTGATTTTCCATGGCTGTATTTGCTGTTTAAAGATTTAATGTTTAATTTTATTGCTACCCTAAGTGAATGCATTATATATAGTGTTCCATGTGGTTTATCTTGTGTTACATTGCTTGTCCAGCATGTCCATTATGACATTGTTGACTTTTAATGTCAGATGTACCCAGAGGAAATTCATCTTAACCCATCCAGAACATTACGGAACCGTCCTAGTGGAAAGCCAGACACAGATGCAGCGTCATCTAAAATCATTCCTTCTATAGCCGGGATAAATGGGCTTGATTTATATGGACTTAACGTAGCCCCAAATCACTTTATAACATCAGCTCATTCACCCATTCACACACCAATGAGACAGAGCTGCCATGCAAGGCTCTAGTCAACCAATGGGAGCAACTTAGGGTTCAGCGTCTTGCCCAAGGACACTTCAATACATAGACAGATATAGCCCCATGAGGATTGAACCCCTAACCTTTCAATCAGAGGACAACTCCTCTATTACTTGACCCACGGTCGACTGAAGGCAGCTACTGATTTTAGTTCAGGGGCTAAATACAGACCTTTGATCTCCAGTGAGCCACAGATTATATGTGGAAAAATGAGCAATTCCAACAGTAACGTGCCTTTGTTTGCATTTCCACCTTTTATGATGTGATATAAAGTATGTAAGGCACTGACGATATCCAAGCAATGATTGACACATACTGTATCAGTCCCTGTAGGATCTTCACTTTAAATGTATTTGATGTATTTGGAAATTCTTTGGGGAAATATGAGGACTGCCCTCAAGTAATATAAGGCACAGGAAAACTGTGAGTCTTGCAAATATTGTGAAGTTTCATTGACTTTATGTGGTATGGGGAGTAGTCAGTGACATGCCGTAACCACTTGGGTTGGGTAGGCACGTTGCAAATCGAGACCACCAATGACAATTTCATATGTTTCTGCTGGCAAGTGTCATTCAATTCAAATCAACTTTATTTGTATAAAGCAATTTACAACAAAGTCATCTCAATGCGCTTATCAAAATATAAAATGTATAATAAGAAAGAAAAAACCCAACAAAATCAACATGATGATTCAACAAAATCATCATCGTAAAACACCATAAAAGAAACATAAACAATTATTTAATATAGCCTCCATACTCTCCCAACAAGATATATCTCATGACACAGCAGCGCATTCATTGTTTGTGTTGGAAACACAGAAACACGGAGAAAATGACAACAACAACAACAACAACTCAGAACAGCCTCAGTGAGGTGCATCCACAAAGCCAATCCTTCCTTTTGTACCATTCACTGTAGAAAATATGAACAATTTTCTGACCTTACCTTTGCTGAAGGTCTGGTAGCTTGTGTTGGTCTCCCATCTTTTAAAAGCTGTTGTTTTTCATCAAAAAAAAGTTTATTTATCGTCTCTAGTGCTGTCATCCTGACTGTAGTGTTAGCCCGCCCACTAGCTAGAGAACGTAGCAGCAGCAGTTACGTGATATCAATTCACTAATGCACTGTGAACTTAGGTATAGCATTTAGCATAGCACGATTACATCCAAAGGCAGCGTAGATAGCTGCCTTTGGACGTAAATAGTTGTCATCTTGAGGAACTGACTCCGCATGCGCAAACACTTAAAAACATGCTATGGGAACAGAGGCAGAGCAGAAATGTGCTTTTGAGAAGGGGTGTGGCCTCCACCTGCCTTACAGTGGTTAGGAAATAGCGATGTTTAGCGATTTGGGCTATGAAAAGCACAAATCGCTGACACTTTCGAACTTATTGTAGGTATTGTAGGATATTGGAAATGGAAATATAAATGATTTATAATTATATTATAATTAAAACAAATAATCAAAATATCAATTCACCCTTGGGTAGGCAGTGCCTACCTTGCCTACCCTGACTGCACGTCACTGGTGCGGTATGACAAAATGGATAAACTGTACATGGGATAAAAATGGTTGGGAAACATTTCTCTAAAGGGCTACTGGGCCTCGAGTTTGACACGAGTGTTCTACAGCATCCCTGGGTAATATTTAAAATTCCATGAAATTCAAAGGGTGTCCTACAAAGGGTTAAACAGTGTTTCTTTCGCCCTGACAAAGTTGATGTGATGCCACACTAATTGGAGTAGTAGAAAGTGAACAGCAGGGAATGGCCAACCTCGGAGTAAAGTCTTGCATACAGCAAGAGGGAAGTTCCTTTGATGTGGGGATCCCTGGTTCACTGAGGTTCACTAAAGCCGTTGGGCTTTTTAGTGCCCTAGTCTTCCTCTGAAGACACTGACCATGAAGTGTGAAAAATACTATACGCAATGTTTTATGAAAGTGCTGAAAATATACCATGACAAATGTTTTTTGAAGACACAATTTCGTGCTCTCTGTAGAGTGACTGTTCAACAACTACTGTCCTATACATTTGATTTCAGTTAAAACACCAGTATGTAGTACTTTATCCTAGATGAGTATTTAGGACTTGGATTAAGTACTCTAAATGGAACTAATCTCTTTCTCCAGGGTTTTGTATTAATTGCAAATATACTTCAATGCTTTAATACCAGTTGTTTAAACAAAATTAGTAACAGTTACCTAAAATACAAGCCTTTCTTACATTTAAACAGACGTGTAAAGAGTACTGATATATCCTACTCAAGTAGTAGTGCTTTATTTAAATTGTACTGAAGTACAAGTAAGTCATACATAAAATACTCAAGTAAAAAGTTGCTCAATTAAATAGTACTCTAAGTAAAAGTTACCAAACATCTCATGTATAAACTTAGAAAGGAAGAGACCAAATCTTGCACAATTGGAATCTGATTTCCACAAAAGCATCTTTATAAAATAAAAGTTTTGTCAAAATGTACAATTCTTTTAAAAATAAAATGACAAAAAAAAAAAAAAAAAAAACACAAAAATGATAATTTATAATGATAACATTCCTGACGTATGCCTGAAATGTACTGACTGTAGAGGAACACTGGCTCATTGTATGTGGTATTGAAGGAAGATATTTTGGGAAGGAATAAGAGGTCTCATTGAAAAAAAATTTGTAAGTAATTTATATTGGACCGAAGACTATTCTATTTGGTTTATACCCAGTAAATATACGTTAACAAAGAGTATTTCTTTTTTTATATATATAAATATAGCCTGCTGAATGTAAAGAGATGTACTGTATATCACTATATTGGAAAAAGAATCTGCTGTGGATCAGTGGAGGCAACAGATGTTGTCAACCCTCCCATTGGAGAAGATCACCTGTGTTGAAGGGCAGACAAAATGTTTTTGAGCGTTTTTTAAATGGGAATTATGCTGTGTTTGTTCATTAATGTTATGTGTGTTATGTTGTAAAAATGAATTACAAAAACTGTTTGGGGAAAAAAAGTACTCAGTAATGGTTGGGTGTAGAAATGTAACAAATTACGTTACCTCTTTTAAAATGTACTTAAGTACAAATGTTACTGATTTGGAAATATACTCAAAAAAATACAGACTGGTAATTGCCCATGAAACATCTTAATTACAGTAATGTGAGCACTTTGGATTTAAGATGGATCCGTTATTCAGTACTTCTTTGACGCCACGGGTGGGTGATTGCAGTCCTTAATGTATTCTGCTACATTTTCAAGTTTTCTCCTTTAGGACTGCAAGGCAACATCGCTAATGACTCTGGAACACAGTGGCTCACAAAAAGAGTGATGCACAATTGAAATGAAATGACTGTAAATGACTGCTAATGATGATGTATTGCCTGGACTTCAGCTATATTAAAACTAGCTAAAGCTTCCCAGTGCTCTCCTTTAGCGTTCTACTCCAATGTTAAATGGACATAACCTACATTATAGCTTCAACTGCTCTTCACCTTGTGCCAACACTGAAATCCTAGTGCGACATGAATAATGAAAGCCCAGATTTCTAAGTCTTGCTGGCCCCTGTAGAAATGAGGGAGGACTCCATTATCGGATGAAAAGGCAAGTCGCTATTGTTGATTCTCACATTGTTAAAAAAAATTCCATTAAACGACCGAAGAAGGTGACTTTTCCTTTTACTGTGATGACACCTGAAAGAGAATTGAAGACGGGGCTGCTGAGGGGTGTTTTTGGCTTGAGTGAATAAAGTTATTGATTGACTGAGCCAGCACTGCATATCCTGGCCTCTTGTCCATCACCTTCAGAGCCCTTTATGCTGTTGTGTTCTATTCTTTTTGGTCACTAGTGATCACCCACTACTTGTCCGCTCTCAGCTGAGCCCACGCCCTCATTTAACTTCATTACTGTGCACCTGACAGGCCGGCACTAAGAGGAACAAACATGTTCTTCGATTCAATGCTTGTTTGCCATCTCCTGCCATCCGTCCTCCATTCCCTACTTCTCTTTCTTCTTTGTTGCGGCTCTTCCGTCATTGTCTTTGTCTTTTCTTTTTTTTTTTTTTTTTTTTCAGGCCCTCCCTGTCGTGCCAACAAATGCAGTCCTGCAGCATTGATAACAGCCTGACAGCTCCCAAACCGCGTCCCTTCTTCCTATGACTTAATGTCTTGCTTTTGTCGTCAAGGTCACCCTGCAGCCTATTGCCTCGGAGAGGGAAAATGTCAGGCTGTGAACACGAAGATTTCACCTGCCACAGCTTGTTTCTTTTCCAAGCTTTTTTTTTTTAAATATCATTATTATTCCTACAAAGTCAGTTGCAGTGCTTTGATTCACTTCTGTGCAGACATGCCATCAAACAACAGTGTTGACCCAAAACATGTGAGGCTGCTGAAAAAATAAGTTTTCCACCTTAAAAAAAAAGTGGTCAAATTAATATAAATATTTCCTTGACATTTTGAATCCAAGAAATTATTAGATAATGTTACTTATGCTGACTAAAGGGATTTCATGAAACACATTTTTAAATGTTCCACCCTCTCTAGAGGATGCTTTAATACAAATGTACCGTACGTGTGCACGCACGCACGCAGCAGCTTTTTCTGTCCAACCACCGGAGTTGTTAGGTCTCTGTGCAAGCAATATAATGGCTATCAAAAAAATAATAATGCTGTGCGTTTAATCATCTCCCTACAGGTTTTAGAAAATGAGGTGTCGTATGAAAAGAGGCCAGAGGAGGGAAAAAAGGAAGTGGGACACCCAGGGATGTCATTTCAAACACAAAGATTTTTTAATTTCGAAGAGCTTTTTTATCTGTTACAGACCCCACATATGAAGATAAAAATAATCAGGCATAGAAGTGTTTTGATTGTGCTGTTTGTGGTCAACAACGTGGTCTGAGGAGTGCAGACAGTCCGTTGTGCTCGAGTATGTTTGAGCCTTTAGTAATGACAAGTTCCCAGTTGCCTTGAACGCAGCATTACTCGGAGCCCATTCTCGAGACAAATTCACTCATAACAGACCTCAGTCTAGAGTATCATTTTGTAGCATCATCCTATAAAACAAAAGATATTTTGGCGTTTGCAGTCTTTGTTCAGGAATGATTGAAATCGTGACAAAATCCCATAATTGTAACCAGCTGTAACTGTGTTCTCTTCCTCACTGAGTCTAATCAAGTTGCAATTGTGGCAACTTTCCAAAAACCTGGAACACTCATGAAAATAATGAATTACATTTTTATAAAACTTTGTTGTTTTCTTTGTATACCGGCACCAAATGGTTCATGGACTGGTAATTGGGCATGGCCCAGTAGTTGGGGACCACTTTCCACAAAGGCTGTGGTTTGGCGATACCGACGGTAAAACATCCAACTTTTTATTTAGGTGTCTAAGTCAAAAGAGTGGCCATACCAGCCTGTCATTGCCTGATCTCGTTAGATCTCAGAAGCTAAGCAGGTCTGGGCCTGGTTAGTAGTTGGATGGGCGATCACTGAGAATTCCAGGTGCCCCACTGGGGTGGCAGTCGCTCCAGTGGTATCAGTCATTTTGTCCTTGGGCAAGGCACTTCACCCACATTGCCTAGTATGAATGTAGTGTGTGAGTGAGTGTTGGTGGTGGTCGGAGGGGCCGATGGCGCACCATGGCAGCCAATGTGCTACAATAGTAGCTTACCACCACTAAGTGTGGAGTGAAAGAATAATTCCTTGATTCTGTAAAGTGATTTTAAGTTCCCCTAAAAGCGCTATATAAAATTGATGTATTATTATTATTAAAAGACCATTTTATAACCAATATATTGCCATTAAAATTCATTCTCTCTTTGTTGTTGGTTTTACGTGACAACTTTGTAGCCTATGATGACAATACTTTCACTCTCTAGATCTCTTTGGATTTCTCACATTCATCGATACCATTTTTTCTCAGGGACTAAAAACTTGTGCTACTAACAGAATATTAGAATTTATTGTGCATTCAGTCAAACTTTGTGGAACTTGTAGTTTTGTTTTCTTCTCGGTAGCATCTGCTGTAGTGTGTATAACATCCAACTTCAAACTAAATGTGTCTTGCACCTTCCGGTGTATCTGGCAAAGGGAAAGTAACACTTGAGGCAATGTGTTATTGCAATGCCTCACATAATTTGTGGCATAGATAGCCTGTATCTTAGTTCATCCTGCATGCACGCACATTAAAGCCGTGCACATGCAGTCTGAATAATTTTCTTTTTAAACTGCAGTTATGTGTCGTTTTCTCTTTTTTACACATCACCTAAATAGTGAATAAATAGTCAGTGCAAACACTGATAAAGGACATATAATTGGAAATACTTTATTTGGCTCGAGAAATGTCCTCAGCAGAACAATGTGCTGGTGTTTATTCTGACACATTATAGAATTATTGTTATATATATATACAGTATGTGTATATATATTTATGATTGTTAAAGGTGCAGTCTGCAACTCTTTACTTATTTACTAAAGCTGTCAAGGACAGTTTTACATGAAACTAGTAGTTTGTGTGGAAAAAAACAGGCTCATTGAGTCCCCCCTGCTGCTCCTTCAGCCTTTCGCAGATTGCCAGAATGCACCGACCGAGCACAAAGAACCAATCAGAGCCAGGGTTGTGTTTGATGGACTGTCTGACAGCTGTTGCTCACAGGCCCCGCCCCTTTTCCGGAGCTAGAGCGCCATCTTTTTTACAGTGTATGGTCTGGAGGAGTAGAAGATGGAATTGGTAACTTTTCTGCTTGAAAGGTAATTACTGCTGATTGATTTACATTATGTTTGATTTGTAATTGTTACACTAGAACTATGTAGTGCATGTGTTTGTTCATGTGGGCTGCTGTAAGTGACACTATGTTGTTGCTGCTGCCGCTGAGGTATGTGCACATTGAGAGAGAGAAGCGCTGCAGTAACATGCTTTTAACAGAGCATGTTATGTTACTGTGATGTTGCTGTTGGTCTAACGTTAGCTTGTTAGCTCCTCTGAGGGAGGAACTTTGGAGGCAGGGCAAGAGAGCAGCAGGGAGGGAGGGGGGGGAGAGAGGGGGGGAGAGATATCTGAAAGTCATGGACTGCACCTTTAAAGGTGGATTTATACTGTATATTTTTAAAGAAGGGCAGATAATTCATTATTTCAAGTTCTAAAATATTTTACTATGAAGCACACGTTCACTGTGAATAATGATTATTACCAGATGTAATTTATTGATATTGATTTATATATATATATATATATATATATATATATATATATATATATATATATATATATATATATATATATATATATATATATATATAAATGTTGACATTTATTAAACTTTTGCAACATATATTATTTAAAGACCAACCTGAAATTTTAATTAAAAAAAAAAAAAAAACTGCAATTGCAACAAAAACTATGCCTTAGTTTATTTACACAAGCAAATTACACCTGACTGGCCGCAGAGGATTTTACTTAATTTATTCAACCACGCAATAAATATTAACCACAGAATGTTATTTTAAACAAAATCATTAGGTTGTACCCCTCCTCTCTCTGTAACAGTGCGCCCCCTGTGGACAAATAATAATATCACAATGCACCCCCTAGTGGACCCTCTAGGCACAATTTATGCCCATGGACCGCATGTTTGACACCTCTGATTTAGAGCAAAGCAGTCATTTACTGATGTTATCTGTTGTTCGTCTTTGTAGCATTTTGTCGTTATCCCTTCAGAGAGCAAGCATAATAATCCTTTGGGAGAGAGAAAAGCACCACACTACTGTTATTTTTGGTATAATTTAAAGGGCTTGAAGGACAGTAATTGCAGTGTTTTGATATCTTTTTTCTTGTTTTTTTCATAAGGACAAAACTAAGCTCTTCTTTGTGAATAAGGTGACTTTAACATTGACCTACACTGCCAGCACCCGGGGCTGTGGTCTTCTGAATGACTGTAATTGAGGCAGCGTTGCTACCATGGTGTCCTGAATACAAATACGATTACACGGATATATGTTACTGCTGTTATTGTGTGTTATATTACTGTGTGAGGCTGACAGACAAATATCCTGATTAATGTCAGCATGGTGATGCTGGCATTGCAATACATCAGTGTCATGGGTCACGTGACCTTTTATAGTGACTGTCAGGAAGAGCTTTTGCACAAATATTTACTTTATGACGTAGGAATATTGGTCCTGGAGGACCAATGTGGATATAGATATACTGTATTACATGCTCTGTTGTTCTCAAACTTTTTTGGCTCAAGTACCCCCTTTCTCTTATATCTGAATCAAAGTACCCCCTTTGTCCGGGCACAACAACTTGCTCAGAATATTATGAAAAAACAACTTTTGAGCATAATGACGTAGTGATTCATTTTGTAAATAAGTGGAATGAAACATTAAGTGTCTCGTGAACAGACTTATTTTTATTTCTAATGTGTTTTTACTCTTGTGGGACCAAGACTGATCTTTGTATTTTTAGTTCATATTCTAATGAAAATAACTTTCTATCATCATTTCGTGTGTTTTGTTGTCTGTTTTTTTATTTTTCAGTAGATTGTTTTCTTTTTTTGTGTGTTTTTGTTTGTTGTCTTGTATGTTTTTCTGTTATTCCTGTGTATTTTGTAGTGATCTTGTGTGTTTTTCTCTCACTTAGTGTCTCTTTGTTGTAGTTTTGTGTGTTGCGGGTAATAGTAAGTATTTTTCTCTCTTTGTGCGTGCGTTTTTGGTGTCGTTTTTATTATTCAGTATATATTTCTCTTATTTTTGTGGGATTTTTGTTGTCATTTTGTGAGTTGCTGGTATTATTTAGTATTATTATCATTTTTAACTAAAAATGCACATTATAAAACCCCATATTTTTCATGCTTTCATTTGCTAATGTTCCCCTCTCTGTCTCTCTCAAGTACCCCCTGTCGTGCCATTGCGTACCCCCATTTGAGGAACACTGCTCTAACATATCCAATGATGTGCCCTAACATTGTATTTTCAAGTTGTTTCAGAAAGTATTTGTGATGAACAGCCTGATTTTTTTTTTATTTTGTTGTGTTCCGACACAGTAAAAGTAATAGTGATAGTGACACCTGCTGATAATCACACAAATGAGCAGATGCTCAGCACTTCCTGTTACGGCTCTGAATATGAGAGCCAAAAGCCATTAACTAGCAGTAAAATGAATAATGACAGTAAAGATTCGGGGGAATGAGCCGCAGCCTGTTGCACGCATGATTTCACCATAAAAAACCACTACATATTGAAGCATAACAATAGAGCATTGTGTCTGATTATGCCATTCTTCTCCTTTATAACTTTTGAATGTGAAACTATTTTCCTCTCAATGAACAGAATTTCAATTTTCCTTCCTCACCGCTATCATTTGTGCTTCGTTTGCAGACTTAGCTGGTCATGGAATTACGTTGATTTATATGTTAATACGCTCCAAAAGGAAAACCCCTCACAGTATATAAAGCCAGCTCGTGATATTCCTTCATTTGTCTTCTTTTCACAGCAACCAAACCTACCATGAAAAACCAAGCTTTATCACTGCTCCTATACCAGCTGCTTTCTGTTGCCCTATCTGTTCATTGAAAAGAGTAGTAGGGAAGCTACTACTGGTAATAAACAATCCATTGAAATGTCACCAGATTCCATGGAGCCTACAGGGCCCAGAGAACAGACTGGCATGTTGACATTGGACAGTAGCAGCATTTCACATCGTATTACGCCGTTTAAACGCAGCTTTTCCAAATGTCATTGTCAAATGGAGAGCTGCGAGGCGTATCGTTTTGGTATTCCATACTGTAGCTCATAGCTTCGTTTTGGTATTCCATACTGTAGCTCATAGCCTCGTTTTGGTATTCCATACTGTAGATCATAGCCCTGAGCCGCTGCACGGAGCCTTCGACGGTGTTAGTGTCGCTTCGCAAGTTACGGTTTGGATTTTAGAGGCTCATTCAAATGCTACTTCACATTAGCATTGTGAGCTTGTAACACAGAGTGTGGTTAGGATTAGGTAAAGGTGTACAGAGCGTATGTGTAATATTAGACATTTTGGTTTTACAATATATGAATAATTTACAGGATTTTACAGTAAACTCATTCTCTGATGTTGCTTTATTGCAACCTTTGATTTTTTTTTTCCAGACTGCAACATGCTTGTCTACAATCACAACTTTTAAAATGTTCCTTGATCTGGGTTGTGACATTATATTGAGAGGTAAACCAGTGCTTTAAGTAACATATATAAGCATACAAAAAACAACTCTTTCTACTTATAGGATATTTGAGTATTTATTTGAGATATGTTTTATAATTATTAGAGGTGTCCCGATCCGATATTGATATCTGATATTGGTCCGATATCAGCCAGAAAACGAATATCGGATTCTATCGGACATCTAAAATCACTATATATGAACACTATGATGAAATTTTCTGCTCCAGCACTTCTATCAATAGAAATATTAATGTGGTTCACACTCCAACAAAGTAGGTGGTGGTAATGCACCTTAATGTTGGTGCTGGTCTTATAATTATTTATTTTATTTAATTGTAGAATACTGCATGTTGAAGTTTAAAATGTATGTAACCGATTGATTAATAATAAATGGGTCAGTTTCTCTCATACCTACTGTTGCTGACTATTGTTGTCTGTCTTTTCTAACATTCCACACTACAAATTAAGTAATAAAACTATGTATGATTTGTGCTGATATCGTATCGAATCAATATTGGTATTGGGCGGTACGCAAGGCTGCAATATTGGTATCGTATCGGAGGAGGAAAAAGATGTATCGGGACATCCGTAATAAATATAGACCCTCTACTGAACAAAATAGAATGAACATGCATATTTTAACTGTAGCCCCTTTCAGTTTCAACAGCAATACAATACAGTGGGCCTTGTAAAGGTGTACCAATATAGAACTCAAATGTACATTTTAATTTGATTAAAAAAAAAAAAGATGATCTTTAAAAAAAAGCAGTATGGACCGTGTTTATAGAGATTATGGCATGTTTTTGCTGAATGGCTTATGGTTTTATACGGTATATTTGAATACATGCATCGGCAACATCAGTATTTACTGAATGACAAAGTAAATTTTGATGGTAAATGTTTGTCTCAAATGTGATAAGCATTACATGAAAATAGTATGGTTTTCTTACATAGCTTATATACTGTATCTTTATTTACTGGAATTCATTGTATTTACAATTTTAGAATTTAAAGTTTTTACTTTTACAATTTCAGTTTTTTTTTAAAATTTTTACAGTATTTTTAAAGCTCTTTTTTCAGTGTACCATCCACTAACTAATGTTTTGAAATTGTGCATTTTTTCTTGGTAGATGATGAATTTTAGTAAAGGAATTGGACTAATTCAGACTTAAAAGCAGTTGTTTCCATCATGCAGACCATTTAACAGGGTTTAACAATTCAGTCTGTTGTTTTAAAGGAGGAAACCCAGGGTTTTACAGCCCGGGGTTTAAAAATACATTCAAGCTTTTTTTTTTTTCCAACTCCGTTTGAAAGCTGTTGCATTTGTCTTTTTCAGCGAACTTTGAATATGCTGCAAAGACAAAACATGAAGGAGGCTTTGTTAAGCTCTGAGTTGGTCGGTTGAAAGACTTGAGAAGAAGAGACGGAGCAGTGGAGTTTAGTCCTTTGAACGGGAGGTGTTCTGTAGGGCAGCACTCCTTCCTCACTGTGATTTTATGTGTGTGAATGAATAATAGATTTATCTCCTACAAATGAAGAATATTTTATGAGATCATTTTGTTTTACCCAGTTCAGCAGAAATAGTTTCTGTCCACCCTTTATAAGAACTGAGGGTGTCTTTTAACCTTTCCTTCATATACTATTTCTAAATGATTGAGCTGACTTGCTGTATGGGGGTCTGATTTTACTCTCATACCACTTTTATAGCATTAAGTAGACCAGTTGCTCGCAAAATCTATTTTTCTCTTTGAACTTAAAGGCACACCGCAGACTTTTTGAGCTAAAGAGTTGATCCATATGAGTTATTTTAAATGATTCCTCAGAGCAATATACAGCGCTTGACAGTATCAATGCTCCGAGCGGGGCTTCCCTCTTGAAATACCAACTATGTAAGTTTGGAGAGACGGACCGTCCTTGGCCAGGTCATGTGACCTGGAGAATGCCTGGAGAACGTGTTACTTTACGGCAGTCACATGACCACAGGCTCTGATCTACTCATTGGGCTAAGGCTTTTGCTATAATTTTTCCGCCGGTTCGACTCCTGGTCATGGCCGAGGCAAGCAAAACGTTTAAAAACTGCTTCAGAGGAGGCTAAAAAGACGCCGCCCATCCCCTGTCCGCCCCGACCCTGGCCGCTGCGCTGACCCCCGGCCAAGAGGGCCGACGACTGCTGCTCCAGCCCGACCGACCCAGCCTTTAGAGCCAATCCTTATGCCGAAGTAACAAGTCAACTACTGTCTGCATACACAATCAGTAGAGTGACTGACTGTTTGTTGATTGTTGCGACAGTGCTGCGCCGCTTGTGGCCAACTAAGGTGAAAGTTATAGGTCTAGTGCCCCTAGTGGTCAAATGTTACACAGTGTGCCTTTAACCCTTTAACAACTATAATATTAACATCTTCGCCTGTTTTTTTTTTTTTTTAGTTTTGTTTTTTTTTGCTTATTTTGTCCATTTCTACCATTTATTACATGTTCTACCAGTATAATATCATTTCTGAAATGAAGAAAAATACAAAACTGAAATACTTTTTCTGAGATTTAGAACTTTATTATTATGTGATTGCATATTATAATTTCATTATATTTTCTAATTTTTATTTATTTTTTTACCCGTTTTATTGAAATTTTGTTCTGTAAATCTAAAATATAAATTTGTAATTTATACTGCCCCCTCTCTCTTTTGTACACATCTGCAATTTTTTACATTGTAAAGTTGAATTAAAATGGTTATGTGACGTGCAGCCTTTTCTACAATTAATTCCTTTTGCAAATATGTATACTTCTTCTTTTCTGGTCAAAATTATGCCTTTTTTTTTTTACCTTTGGAATCCGTTTAGCAATTTTTCCAATCATGCAGTTTTGGTATAAAACTACCAATATGCATGCACAGATCAATCAATCAATCAATCAATCTTTATTTGTATAGCGCCAAATCATAACCAATGGTATCTCAAGGCACTTTACAGTAGAGCAGTCTTAAGGACGGACTCTTCATTTTATGGATACACACATATGCATATATACGTATATACACATACATATGTATCCCACACCCAACATGAATTCATCATGGCGGCAAGGAAAACCTTCTGTTAAGCAGCAGGAACCTTGTGTGGATCCCATTCCTATGATGAACAGCCATCCACGTTATGCTGTGTTGGGTGTGTGCAGAGAAAAGGGTGGAGACAGAGCCGCTGAGTCTCTGTAACTCCACACTGAGGATCCCACGGACCTGCAAGACAAAAGCCAGAAGGAGTACAGGAGCAAACACACAAGGGAGTAAGCAGACATAGAGGGAGTGTTTGAAAGAGGAATGGGACCCTCTCCGGTCCCTCTCTAACCTAAATGACCTCTCTCTTAACGCCCTCTCCAACCTCTCTCCAACCGAGCATGCCAGACCCCCCCCCCCCGGCAGTCTATGCCTATTGCATCTTAATTATGAGCTATGAGCTGGTTCCTAACTAAAAGCTTTATCAAAGAGGAATGTTTTGAGCCTAACCTTAAAGGTAGAGAGGGTGTCTGCCCCCCGAACCGTGGTTGGTAGATGGTTCCAGAGAAGTGGGGCCTGATAACTGAAAGCTCTTCCTCCTATACTACTTTTAGAGATGAATGGAACAACGAGTAGTCCAGCATTTTGAGAGCGTAGTGTTCTGGGGGGATTGTATGGCACTACAAGCTCCTTGAGATAGACTGGTGCCTGTCCATTTAGGGCTTTATAAGTGAGAAGAAGAATCTTGAATTCTATTCTATATTTTATGGGAAGCCAATGCAGAGAGGCTAATACAGGAGTAATGTGATCTCTTCTCCTAGTTTTAGTCAGTACACGTGCTGCAGCATTTTGAACCAGCTGAAGTGTCTTAAGCGACTTGCTCGGGCAGCCTGCTAAAAGAGAATTACAATAATCCAGTCTAGAGGTAACAAAAGCATGGACTAGTTTTTCAGCGTCGCCCTGAGACAGGATAGATCTGATTTTAGCAATGTTACGGAGATGAAAGAAGGCAGTTCTTGAAGTTTGTTTTATGTGAGAGTTGAAGGATAAATCCTGATCAAATAGAACCCCAAGGTTTCTAACAGTTGTGCTTTGTGCCAGAGTAATGCCATCTAGGGCAGTTAGGCTAGCATAGGTTTCTCTAAGGTGTCGCGGGCCCAGTACAATGACCTCAGTCTTGTCTGAGTTGAGAAGAAGAAAATTTTGGTCCATCCAGGCCCTAATGTCCTTTAGACAGGCCTCAAGTTTAGATAGCTGATTTGTCTCACCTGACTTCATTGATACATACAGTTGGGTATCATCAGCATAGCAGTGAAAGTTAACAGAGTATTTTCTCATAACATTACCAAGGGGGATCATATAGATACAGAAGAGGATTGGACCTAGCACAGAGCCCTGAGGAACCCCGTAGCTTACTTTAGTGTACACAGAAGACTTATTATTCACGTGTACAAACTGGTACCTATCAGATAGGTAGGACTTAAACCAGTTTAGGGCAGTCCCTGTGATTCCAAGTAATTTCTCTAATCTCTCTAGTAGAATATAGTGATCTATAGTGTCAAAAGCTGCACTAAGATCTAATAAAACCAGCACTGAGAGTCGTCCTTCATCTGAAGCCCAGAGTAGATCATTAGTTACTTTAACTAAAGCAGTCTCTGTGCTGTGTTGAGCTCTAAAACCTGACTGGAAGTCCTCGAACAGGCTGTTGTTTTGAAGAAATTCACAGAGCTGAGCTGCCACAACTTTCTCAAGAATCTTTGAAATAAAAGGAAGATTAGATATAGGCCTGTAGTTTGCTAAAGTGCTGGAATCAAGAGTAGGTTTTTTGAGAAGGGGTTTGATTACAGCTACTTTAAAGGACTGTGGCACGTAGCCTATTGATAGGGATATATTTATTGTCTCCAACAAAGATGGGCAGACTAGGGGAACAACTTCTTTAAACAGCTTAGTTGGGATCGGATCTGAAAGGCAGGTCGATGGTTTGGAGGATGAAATAATAGAGTTAAGTTCCTGAAGTCCTATATGTGTGAAACAGTTTAGGTTAGGCCTATTTACATTTAATGGTACAGCAGGCCCAGGTGAAGGCAGGGAGTGGCTAATTTTATCTCTAATCTTGTGAATTTTATCGTTAAAAAATGTCATAAAGTCCTCACAGCTGAGGGCTAGAGGAATCATGGGCTCAATAGAGCTCTGACTTTGTGTTAGCCTGGCTACAGTGCTGAAAAGGTACCTCGGATTATTTTTATTTTCTTCAATTAGTGAGGAGTAGTATGTAGATCGACTATGTCGTAAGGCTGTCATGTATTTACTATGGCTTTCTTGCCAAAGTATTCGTGACTCCTCTGTTTTATTGGAGCGCCACATTCTCTCTAATTTACGGGTTGTTTGTTTGAGTGTGTGAGTTTCAGAGCTAAACCACGGAGCTTTCCTCTGACGTTTAATAGTTTTTTCCCTCAATGGGGCAATTGAGTCCAAGGTGGATTTTAGTAGACTAGCAGAGCTATCGACAAGCAGATCCAGTTGAGAGGGGTTATAATTAATATCATAGTTATTTATTGGATGGTGCACTGAGTTTAAGGCAGCAGGAATGGCCTCTTTAAATTTAGCCACAGCACTGTTGGATAGATTTCTACTTGTAACTATTTTATTGCACAGTGCGAGATCCTCTAGGATAATGTTAAAAGATATTAAAAAGTGATCTGATTGCAGAAGATTTTCAGGGTAGACTTTTAGTTCATTAATATCAAGGCCATATGTTAGAACAAGATCAAGAGTATGATTTAAACGATGAGTAGCTTCATTAATAGTTTGAAAAAAGCCAACTGAGTCTATTAGGGACATAAAGGCTGAGCTCAGGCTATCACTATCTTTGTCCACATGGATATTAAAATCTCCTACTATCAGTATTTTATCAGAACTGAGGACTAAGTTTGATATAAACTCAGAGAATTCTGATAGAAATTCAGAATAAGGGCCTGGAGGACGGTAAATTATCGCAAATAAGACTGGCTGGCAGGTTTTTGATTCGATATGAGATAAATTTAGAACCAGGCTTTCAAAGGAAGTGTAACTGGCCTTTGGTTTAGGATAGATTAGGAGAGAGGAATGATAAATAGCTGCTACACCACCTCCACGGCCTATGTCTCGTGGCATATGAGTATTTAAATGACTGGGAGGAGTGGCTTCATTTAAACTAACATATTCATCTTGATACAGCCATGTTTCAGTTAAACAGAATAAATCAAAGTTATTTTCTGAGATAAGGTCATTTACTAGTAGAGATTTGGATCTCAGTGATCTAATATTTAATAGAGCACATCTAATGGTTTTATGTTTTGGTGTTTCTAGATTTGAGATTTTAATTTTTTTCAGATTTTTATAATTGATAGCTCTTTTATTTGATTTTATGTTAAAATCATTGTGAAATATGGGTCGGGGGACTGACACCGTCTCCATAAAATAATATTCATCACCATCACAACAGTTGTCATGGCGATGAACACAGCTATCCTGATAGCAATGGGAGGGAAACTGTCCTAAGGCAAGCGCAGAGGGGCGTGGAGGACTCCCCCTCTGTAACATGGTCTCATTCATGAGATGTCATAAATGTGCCATGTTTTCTGATAGTAGAGATGCTCCCTCCAAAGTAGGATGGATTCCATCTCTTCCTATCAGGTTCGGTTTTCCCCAGAAGGATCTCCAATTATCAATGAAGCCCACCTCGTTTTCTGGACACCACCTCGATAGCCAGCGGTTAAATGATGACAACATCTTTGGGATACATTGCACATCTGAATGACCCTAACAATTTCCAGCATTTTTAATTTTTTTATTTTTTGTAATCAGAGATACAACAGTGACATGTGCATGTGAGAAGTAAAAAAAAAAAAAAGCAAGAATTTAAGAGTTTAAACTCACATAAGTGGAAGTCTTGTCCTGTACTTTCACTACTGGGCTGATTATTCTTCCAGCTGCATGAGGAGGAATTTAACGCTCAGCTCAGCTCAGGAGGGGGGGGGGGGGGGTGTCCTACTGATTTGTTGGCACACTCTTCTATCTGTGGATGGTTAAACCACAGGTGGGGTCTACGCTACAATATTTTACCTCCTTTGCACACTGAGGGGCTGTGTCTCCTGGAGCAAAGAGTTCATGGATACAAATCTAAATAAGTGACATGCAATTTAACTCCTTTAACTCGCTTCTTGAAACGCACTTATTCTGTGTTCATTTTATTGGTGTTAATTATTGGCTTTTAGTTCTAATTGCTGTTTCTTTTATTGCCTTTAAAAAAATAAATGAAAAAAAAGTGCATCTTTCTCATCATGTCATTTTTATTATTGCTCGAGCAATTTGTTTTTATGTACAGCACTTTGTACTTTGATGGATAAGTGCCGTATATATAATGTTTATCACTTAAAATTATTGACAATCAATTATCTACTGAAAACAATATTGTTGGGAAAGAACAACTGACTAATATTGATGGTCTTGATTTACAGTATTATTATTATTATTGTTATTGTTATTGTTATTACTCATAGATTACAACAGATAGCTTTAGGTCTTGAGGTATGACTTTATACATAGAAAAGTGATGAGAACATCAGATAATATAATAATAATAATAATAATAATAATAATAATAATAATAATAATAATAATACAAAATTGTATTTAAAGGCATCTTTCAGGCCACCCAATGACACTTTACAATAAAAACTGAATAATGAAAAAACAGTTCAATACATTTTTTTTAATGGGCTTGTTATGTTATGTTTCCTCTCCCTCAAAATATCTCATTAGTCCAGTTAAAACATAAACCATTCGCCTTTGGCTCTTTCAGTGGCTTCAGACTCCTACATACAGAAGCTATAACGTCCATTAGAAAACAACATGTATCAGCAGCCCTGTTACAGTTCACCACATACAGACTGAACCCAGGAGCTATTATCTGCCTTCTCTGCATTGTCCTTGCAGTTAATTCCATTTTTTCTTCACTCCATCCCAGCTTTGCTGCAGCCTCACTGCCCCGGGCCACTCAACGTGGTCCGAGGTTCATCTGGCTTCAGTTGAGGTCACCTCAACTTCTTCCTCGCCTTCTGTTCTTCCAAGACACCACTGAATCCCAAAGAGATTCCTGCAGTTTTGATTAGGACTGACTCCGCCTCCATGCTATCTCCAGGAGGTTAGAGGACACGCTGTCAGAATAAAAGCACAGTAGCCTAACACAGGCAACAAATATCAGGTAATAAACATGGAGCTAAACATCCTCCAAGCTGTAGTCCTGCAGATACAGATGCACTGATCATCTTATATCTAGATTTTTATATAATCAGTTTATATTCCAGAGAAATTGACTATTTCTCTTTTTTTGCATTCACAGATAAAATGAAATAAACTTTCACGGATAAAAGAGATGTTTATCTGTGAAAATCTTAGTTCACGTGGATAGTGCCCGGTTACTAACACTTTACTTTCCCATCAAGGACAGAAAAAATAAATAAATAGCCGTGACAATATTCCTTTATTGAACCAAAGGCTAACAATAGTAGAGACGATACCACAATGATAAATCCCATTCTTTCATGAATGCTTTTTAAATACTGATTTGTAAACTAATATTAGCTGCTACAGTATTTAGTGTCATCATACGTACTTAATGTTTATTTTTTTTTAATGTTGCAATAAATGTTGGTGCGCTCAATCAATATTTAATAAATCAGGAAGAAAATGAACAGAAATGCTGGATTCAGTCAGTCAGTCGCTCAACATTTTATTCATAACATATTTACGATTTAAAGGTTAAAGAAAAAAATAGAGTTGTATAAAAACAGACAAAATCTGATTTTTATTGCATTTTGTATTACTTAAAATCAATTTCTCCGCATTAGCAGCAGTCAGTCTGTTTGGGTTTTCATCCTCAATGTGAAGTTGAACTAAAAGCCTGTTACATTCCTCACTACTGCTTGGTGCTGAAAGGTATTTTTGTAAGATTTGAGCCATGGTGGGAAACCACACATTATTGGCTTTTCAGTTCTTCAAAAGGTTGTTCTCCTGCAGTTGTGGTCTCTCTCAGGTCTCCAGTTGAACGTAAGCATAAATGGATATACAGCTTTTTAATAGGGATTCTCGCTCTGTTTTTCCTCTATTTTGGCCAGACTGCTGCTAGGTTGTTCCTTTTAAATCCTTTTAGCTCCTTATGATTGCTGCCTCTTCATATAACTGTTGTACGTCTAACATAGGGTCAACATCTACTTAGCTTTAACTGCAATGCTGATGCCAGAAAGTAAACGCACTTTACCTGTAGGTGAGGAAAATGTGACATTTATAGGAAAACCAACCTGACTTTGTTACATTGGGTCGTGAAGATAGTTTTTTTAATAATTATATGTGGTTGATTGACATTAAAGGTGCAGTGCGCCACTCTCAGATCCCTCCCTCCCCCCCCCTCCCTGCTGCTCTCTTGCCCTGCCTCCAAATTTTCCAAAGTTCCTCCCTCAGAGGAGCTAACAAGCTAACGTTAGTCCAACAACCAAATCACAGTAATATAACATGCTCTGTTAAATGCATATTACTGCTGCGCTTCTCTCTCTCAATGTGCACACACCTCAGCAGCAGCAGCAACAACATAGTGTCACTGACAGCAGCCCACATGAACAAACACATGCACTACAGAGTTCTAGTGTAACAATTACAAACATAATGTAAATCAAGCAGCAGTAATTACCTTTTGAGCAGAAAAGTTTGCCAACTCCATCTTTTACTCCTCCAGACCATACACTGTAAAAAAGACCCCCAGGAAGGGGGTGGGGATTGTAAGCAACAGCTGTCAGACAGTCCATCAAACACAATCCTGACTCTGAGTTGCAGACTGCACCTTTAAACAATTAATCAAATTATTTGTCACACTTAGAAAAGTGGATGAAGACCTGTTGCTCAAGAGCATCATTCATAACTTTAATCATATTTTTAGCATTAGCACAATATGGACATATTGTTTAGCAATGACCCATACCTGAAACAGGTTGGCTAGTCTGTGATCCTGGCAGATGTGGATCACAGACTGTGCTGAAAAGCCGTTTCCGTTCTGAAACAGGTTGCTAACATCATGCTTTAGTAGTGCTGTGTCTGTGATATGACACAGTCAAACTATTTTATGTTGTGGCTTTAGCACAGTGAGATATTTTCCGAACCCTGCGTTTTCTGTAACAGAACACAGCAGGTCAACCAGAGCTATATATATATATATATATATATATATATATATATATATATATATATTGTTTTGAAGCTTCAGTGATTATCACCGCCCAGGGGTTGTCAAGTGTCATTTTTGTCACTTCTCAAGCGTTCGCTGCAGTGTTGGCTGCTCCTGTTTCACTCTGTTGCGTACAAACGTTTGGTATGCAGTAACATGCTGAGATTTAAGATATTTTATTTAGTGGCTTTTATTGGATGAACCTTTTTTTTTTTTTTTAACCTTCTCAACAATTTCAAGGTGCATAATCCTCATTCTCTCTCACTGGACTGAAAGTATCAGCACACAGCTGACATTGATCTTTCACAACCAAACTGCCAATAGATCAAATACAATTGATCGAGGCTACATTTACGCATTAACGTCTGTATCAGACTGTGGAATAGGAGCACTTTTTACAAGTACACACACCGGTATATGAATTAAAATTCCTGGGCATAAATATATAGAACCAAAAATAGGGTTTTTATTGCATGTATAAAATCCATTACATTTTGTGCAATTTGTTTAGTTATGCCCTCACTTCTGATGGACTCATTTGTTTTGCCACACTTGAGAAATGAGGCCATTTCCATTTCTTTATGAATTGCAGGTTGGTGACACTAAGAGCATTTCCCCCCACAGCTTATCTATTAAGTAAATTAGACAGCGATGGTAAATGGTTTTAGTTCTCATGACAAACTATCTCAATGAATCTGGGAATGTTATAAAGCCACTGGCTAACACGGTTTCGGTTGCAGAGGCTATTGTTTAAAAGCATCCAGCCTCTATATGACCCAGCCTGGTTGAGTGCATCATGCCCATGTCAAGGAACAAACAAATAAGATGAAGTGCTCTCTCAAAGTCAGTGGAAAGGACAACCAATGCTGGCTCCCATCAAACAATGATAGATTAGCTGCACATGATGGTGTGGGCAGAGAACTGGGAGAGGAGGAGACTCAACTAGTACGAGGAGAAAGAGCCGCTTGACGGCACGTAGCAAGAAGCTGGCAGGCTTTAGGAGACGTCGAATTGAAAACATATACATCACAGAACGCTGACAATCTCATTACCTTTCCTCTAAAATGGTCAGGAATTTACGATTTTTCATAAATAGTGCTGCTTTGGCACCTCGAATTTCAATACCGCATATAAAAGAGTGAATATAATCCCATAGAGAGTCATTAAAACAAAGAAAATGTTAAAACTCACTGCGTACGAAAACACTCTCGCGCGCTCTTACCTTAACTTTGCAGGATGTGTTGCACACTACACGCTGTCAGGCCATTGCAAAGAGTTACACCTTCAACGGGACTGTGTGCAGGGCCTCATGAATATTTATACACTGATTAAGGTGCCTTGATTTATCAGGTTGCGACAGAAAGGAAGATTGGGGCTTGACAATGGGCATTGGTATGGCTCTGTTAACGCAATTCCTACAAATCACTTAAATGGGCTTTCCATGACATTGTCATGACAGGTTTGTGTGGAAAACTGAACTTTAATTTTATCGTTACCATACCAACAGCTGGCCGTGAGCCAAATCTGGGCAAGAACGGAAAGAAAACATTCTCTTTTTTATGCTGGAATATCAAAAGATTATCATAGATTTTTGAAGCAATTCTAGTGTCTAAATGTATGAATTTTACTTTTATCTTTTTTCATATTCTCCAAAATCCTGAAAATATGCGCGCATACATGCACATGTTACAGTGTGAATAGACACCAGTGTGCAGGTAAAGCAGATGGATGGACAATGCTTAGATCCCTCACTCTTACAAAATAATGAAAACTGAAATTAGTACAACCTACTATTTACCAAATATCACAAAAAAACGAACACAACCTATGAACCTTAAAACAAATTATTTAAAAAAAACAATCAGAACAAAACCTCACTAAAATATTTTCAAATACTGAACGAAAAATTAATCACAAAAAAAATCTCCTTCTGGTCCTTCACTATAACAAGGTCTTGACACGGGTTCCTCTACTTAATCTTATTTTAAAAAACAAAAATGGATACAAAAATAGTTGCAAGGTTGTTTTTATAATAGACAAAGGCAAACAAAGATCAATGGTGTGTTCTTTTCAATAATAACAATAATAATAATAATAATAATAAGAAGAAGAAGAAGTTTAAAGTCTATTAAACAACACAGAAGATATTTTGTTTCACTAAATTAGTGATTTATGTAATTCATTTTTAAATGAATAAATTACTCCTTGCTTTGTTATTTTACTTTTCTAGTATCATTGGCTGTCAAACGTTTTTTGTTTCATAAAGCTCTTTTTTTAATGTTGTAGTTACATTTTCTTTGTTATCTCAGGTTACTCCACCTGATCATTTTAACCCCAAACAAATCACAATTATTTAATTCATTGTCAAACTCACTTGTTCCTGTTCGAGGTTGTAGAAGATGGAAGGAAGAAGGATTGTTATTTTTGGGCACTTTAATTTGTTTTTTGTTTGCAATCCAATAGGTTTTAATGATATGATATAGGACAACTTCAGTAAGTAGTGATGGTCAGAAAGTGATCAAGTCCCCAAGCAGGGGCGGATCTACTGTGGTGACATAGGGTGGCAAATGCCACCCCACAACAAAACCTTGCCACCCCTGCTGCCACAATAATTTGGGTACAGAACTATGCGGTCGTGGTCCGCCAACCGGTAACGCCCCGCTGCCGCTTCCTGACTGCAGAGCCAAAGTTCTAAAACGCCAACAAAGACCCCGGATGCTCTCCCCTCCCTCTTTCTGTGACTGATGTTCCACTGCCTTCAAACATTCAATGTTTGTGTTCAGGTTTTGCTCGTTTGAGTGTGTTTTGTTTGCTGCAGCTTGTGTGTTCACGGATTGTGTAGGTTTGAGTGTGTGTGAGGTAATGTCCACTGACATGAGTGTGTGCTGAATGTGCACACGTTTGGGATGCATATGTATATGTAGCATCATATCCGTGTACCCTTCGTTCTTAGGTTATTCCGTTTTAAATGGTGTGGTTATTTATGTTTTACACAAATTCATCATATGCCCCATAAAATAAGTTTTTACACTTAGTTATATAACAGTGGCATCTGTTACGGCCCTCGCCGTATTATTTAGTATTTAGTTTGTGCTCTGGTTGTTTGTTGCTGCCTGGGGTGTGTTCTGTGACAGAGTGAGATGTCTTCCCAAATGGAACAGCTTGATGATGCTTCCCAGGATTGGCTGCCAGCAGGAGGAGTGGTGGGCAGCCCGGATTGGCTGGGGAGGATGTCGCCACTTTCAAAAAGCCAGTGCAACTGTCAGTCGGGGTTCACCAACCTTGACAGTAGCAGCATCTCCTTTGTCCGTGGGAAAAACTCTGTCTCCGAATCCGTTTGTGAAGTGGTTATTATTTGTTTTGTTAAGCTTGTCACCTGTATATATCTAGTGCACTTTATTTTCCTTCTTATGTAGTCCGTTTCTTATCATACTCTTGTTTATTGTATGTTGTACCTGCTGGGCAGGCCTTTTTTTTGTTGTTCAGGAATAAATTTGTGTTTATTTTTGGAACCCGTTGTCGGTGGTTTTTGGAGACCGAGTTTTATTTTGATTAGGTTTTTATGTTACGTCTTGGAGCTCCTAGACTGGGGCGTAACAGCATCATTAACATGTCAATGTTAAAATAATAATAATAATAATAATAATAACAACAACATGCCAGTGACATCTGGTTAGAGTTTGTTACAGTGAAAACAACTGATTTAAGGTGGCGTGGTGCGCTGGGTCCTTGGCTCCTTGGGGCTTTCTCGGGTGTGTATGGGGGGGGCGATGGCTGCCTCTCGGCTTGGGATCTTGGGGGCGTTCGGGGGGCTGCTTGGCCGTGGGGTGGTCGCCGGGGGCCCTTAGGCTGCCTGCTCTTGCTGCTGGCCTGACTGCTTCTTCGGGCCCGGGCGCGGCTCTTGGGTTTTGCAGTGGCGGTTCTTGGAAATACATTTGTCATGGATGCACTGGCCTTGGGCTGTGGGATAACACTCATACTGGGCTCAACCTTAGACACGTTGTTCCCAAATACCTGTTTTATGGAATTTCCACTCACCTCTTCCTCTGTTCACAGCCACCACCATTATTCCTAAACCGCACACTGGTCACCAAACTGGCTTGACAACACAACAATAAGCACAATATACACAACCACAATTTCACATCGCATCACTTAAAACCTAACAACTATTCCCCACCCATTCTATATCCTATCTTGTATCCCTCTTCCCTGTTAACTTCCCCACCCCCCTCCAACCCCTCACCTTGGTGTAACACTGCCCTCTCTCTTTTACATCCTCCCTTTAATAAAGTATTTCTTACCCTTCCCTAGGGAGGGCTGGTGACGGTCACAATTATGCAATGAAATAAATAAATTTATTAAATTGCAATAATAAAATATGCATTGCTGTTAAAAGATTGCACTTCTTGTAGTGTTAACCTTCAACAGCATGTGCAGACAAGGTAAAAAAAAAAAAAAAAAAAAAAACAAATGAAAAGGATGTAATAATTGTGCTTATTAAGCAGCACCGACATGTGTCCATGTTTACAGAGAAGTTGATAATACTGAAATGACTATTTTCTGCATTCATTTTGTTTTTAATAATTTAAAGTTAATTTACACAAACATTAACAATATTTTGGTGATGCATTATTTTGCGTCAGGGTTTCCTTAAAGACGTATATATAACAGAAAGGACATGTGACTAGTTGTGGTAAGTGTGTTTAAGCAGAGCCACTGTGCTGTACATGTCATTCATATGAAATTGATGGACAATGTTTTGTAATTCCTGTGAAATGGATTTGGTGCAGTAGATAAATTCTGAATTTCTTCAGTGACAGTTATTGTGATGTATCGTGGATGAATTTCCCCGCAATATATTGATTATCGCGAAAATATCGTTATTGCGGGCAAAAAATATCGCGATATATCGCATCGCGAGGTACCTGCCGATACCCATCCCTATAATTCAGTATGTTTTATGTACATCTGCTATATGTTGCCAACTCTCAAAGATTCCTGCCCCCCTCTTGCCACCCCATTGAATTTTTTCTAAATCCGCCCCTGTCCCCAAGCACTAAGTCTGTAGAAAAAGTACATTACAGTATGTCACTATGTCTATGTCACTGTGTGCAGCAAATCTTTGATTATAATCAAATATTTGCTACACACAGTGACATGGCATGTTCCTACAATGTACACACCTCAAGCTGCCAGTTCTTCATTCACGTCGGCCCTGCCTTCCTGTTTGAGTGGCAGGTGAGATTAAGCACCCTTTGAACTCTATCTGGTTATTGGAAGAGCGGTCTAAATTGAAGCATTGTTATTCTATGCCTCCCTGCTGAGTCAGTGGGAACATGGGAGCAGAAGGTGACACTTTGCTGAATGAATAAAGCGCTTTCTAAAGGAGGTGTAGTGCTGGATCTGAAATACATTATACAACTATAATGAGAATTGTAAAGGAATGAGTGGAAAAATTCGATTAGAAATGTTTTGAAAAGCAGTTTGCTTTCATTTAATCTCTGGAAGAAAAAAAAAAATGACCTGAATGTTGTCCCCTCTGAGGGGTTTGGAGATGAAATGGTTTTCTCAGATGGCACATTAATAAAACAAGAGCTTGGAAGAATAAAAGATCAGTTAAGTAAAGAGGAAAAGCAAATAATAAAGCCATGAATCGGACTTGGAACACGAACGCCTCAAAAAACAAACCATAAATTCTCTTCCACAGCATTCAATGTAAACACCTAATGAAGTATTTCACTTAAAACACAATCAAGATTATATGTCAATAATATTGGCTGAGTGAGTAGTAAACACTAATGCCTTCTAATGAAAAGTTCTCGTTTATGCCCAGGTGGCCTTGGTTTCTCTCTTTTCAGAGTTTGCATGTTCTTTGTGATAACTTATTTGACTCCTGGCTCTTCTAACTATCAAGACAGCCCAGTCTCACACAGTTTGTGATATTTGTGTTTTTGATGTGTTTCCATTGAAGGTTGTTTTGGGCAGGATCCTCGTATCTCTTGTGAAATCTCATCCCGCGAGACTTCGCTGCAGAAAGATGGAAACCTCCTTATATCTCTGCATTCCTTTGTTGTTTGCTGTTTATTATGGCAGTAATATTTTTCACAAGTATAATGCTAAGAAATGTCTCGGTTTCCTCTTCTGTCCACACATATCACGCCATGTAAAGTGGGCAAATGACCAGGTCCTGGAACGTGTAATTACGTAAAAAGTGTTTCCATTTTAATTTTGCGATATATTTCAATATTGATTTTTGAAAAACCGCTTCATGAGAGTATAAAAACTTTTTAGCAATATTTCAGTGTTTTTTCCCCCCGAAATGAAGTTGTTTCCATCACCAGGTTAGTTTTACCCTACTGATGATGTGTTGTTGCAATAGTGATCCTTTATTGCACATTTTAGATTTTGCTCATTACCAAGGTTAATACAAACACAGATAACGACGCGTGAATAATTTTTCGTGATGATTTCCTCATATTTAAGCTCTGTATTTATTTGTGCCAATCCTTTTTCTATTAAAGACAAAACACAAAAAACACAAACAACCTTGATGTAGAAGCTGCTCTAGAGCAGAATGTCAGGAGCTGAAATAAGAGCTCGAATCTTTGTGGTGAGGAGAGTCACGTTGTGTCAATGAAAGAAGCTCGGAGACTCTGACCTCTGTCCGGTAACATGTTCAGACTTTGCAGATATTATGATACAATAATATCTGCAAAGCTTCAAATATGACAATTGGAGTGAAAGCTTTGTGTTTTTGTTATGGCTCAGTGTTGTTCTGTATGACAGACTGCTGCTATGTACAGGCTTTACCTGCCCTCTTTCATGCTGAGGATACTTGGAAAGATCACAGCAACCCAGTGCCATGAAGGACAGATGGATAATGGCTGAACTGGTCAGGGCTTTTGCAGCGTTGCACAGTATCTCTTTCAGTGTAGATGCAGTTTTCGCAAGAAAAATATCAGCTTTTTCTATTAGATGTTCTGTGGTAGACTATTTGAATGTTGCTACCAAATACCAAGAGGTTATTGCATAAATGGGTGGGTTTTTTTTGCACATGAGAGAAACAGACGTGTTCAGTGACTCATCATTTTCAGAGGGGTTGTACAACTTGTTCTCTCTCTGAGTGTTTATGAGGAAAGTTCAAGTCCCTCCATGTTTCTTAACTTCAAACACAGGAGTAACTGGATATCTGATCGCAATTTCTGATAGTTTCAGTCTTTTTTTTTCAGTACCTTTCATCTGGCACATCAAAGGAAACCGATTCCCCCTGACCTGGTAGAAAATGTATTTCAGCCATTCCAACCCGTGAGCCTGTCAGTATCACTCACACCTAAATTACTCATGGTCACACGTGGCTTCTTACGAGCTTAAACAACTAATTAAAAGGATTTTTTTATCATCACGATATGATAAACATAGAATAAATAGAATTTGAGTTCTGAAACAGAAAAATCTATCTAACCCTTTTTTTTTTTTTTTAAACTGTACATGACATGGACATTTCTCACTTGCATGTTTTGGGATAATATTACGCATTTACACATCATTTTTCACCATAAAATTAATTACTGAGTGCATGTCTAGAACCTGTGACTAAAGGACAATTTATAACACCTGGGTAGGGAGGTGGTGTAGTGGTTAGTGAGTTATCTACGCATCGTAGATAGACTTTGGGTCTTTTGTGTGTACATACAGTTAAATAAAATACAATTTTGTATTGGGTGTAAACAGGTAATCTTAGTGAAGTAGGGTAGGACGGAGCACAAAATCGACCTGCAGATCGGAGCAGCATCTGCAGTTATGTGAGAAGCAGAAGACACACGTTTGGGAAGATGAGGAGACCGTTTTCTTGCTGCTACAGCTAAATTAACTGTAACATCTTAAATAACAACTAAACCCCAAAACCATTGGGTATGATGCAGTGCTGTTGATCGATTCTTGTCCAACTCTTGACATTTCAGTCAAAGTATCTCAATTTGGCATGGTTTGTTGTAAAAATGTCAGACTGACTACCTTCTATAGAGAACGGTGGTTTGTGATGTTTTGATGGCTTCTTACATAACGAACCACTGTGGTTGGCCCCGCCCTTTGCACTTTTTGACTACAATATGCGGTGAGTAGGTTGGATATAGAGAATTGCCTATAGAGAGGTTCAGTAGGTATTGAGTAGGTAGTTAGCAAAGCATAGATTTTATATAATAGAATATGGGTGTGTCTTTACAGTTCTATGAGCCCCCGCCCATAATCAAATAAACTTGAATTTCCAACCTCGAAAGGCGGGGTTACACTTTTCAATTGTTGTACTCAGCTCCAGTTCAAATTGTGCGACTCATTTTCAGAGCCTGAATGTGCGCAGCTCACGATTCATGTTCTCACACTGTATGGACCGACACGCTAACACGATTTGACTGCTCACACTATACGTCCATACACGACACGGCGGTGTCTTGTTTCCGGAAATGCAACTTACAAATTAGAAGAAGAAGAACTCTGAAGCGTCACCATTAAAACAGAAAAAGAAGAAGAACAAGAAAGTAGAGAGACACTCGCAAATCTCAGCAAAAAGAGCTTTAAAAACGAAAAGGCGGTGATGTGATGGACCAGGAACTGGCTGAACAGACGTGGGCAGTACGGTCCATTCATTTTACAGTGGTCCTACGGTGTTCGCGCATGCGCAGTGGAGCGTTTGAGGTAAGCCGGTCTGTGGCACTCCTTCAACAGTGATACCCTCACAAGGAGCGACCAGGATTTCAAACATGATGGATTTTCGTACAACCATACGATTGCTGATCGGGAGCTGGTCGTGAGGTGTTAATCACTTCTCGATACCATGTATACTACACGATGTACGACACACGATTTAGCAGAGACTCGGCCCGATCCCAAATATAGACACACAAGTCAAAAATCGGCTCAAAATGGGCCAAAAATTGCACAGTGTATGCCTGCCTTTAGCCAAAACCTCAGGGTTTAATTACTCTTTAAAATACATGGACAAGGAAAAAAAGATTTTCATCTAATGTTATATTCTTCTTTGTGTCACCTGGAACTACGTCAATACACACTTTTGTAGAGGACAAAAGTGCCACCCAGTTGGGCAGTTTGTCAAGAGTTTGGTTTTCTCTCCTGCATTAATACTCAGAGAAGATGCGAAATCCTTAATCAAATCCTGATCATATACAGTAGCTCAATGTGTGCCTGTAAACCAAGTGACCCATAAGAGTGAATGGTGACCCAGCAGCAGAATCCTATAATGTCCAGTGTGGGCCCCACCTTGCATTGGTAGTAAACTTTGATTACTTAGCCACCTTGTGTCCATAAAAGAGCCGCTCACTGCATCTATGGCAATAGCTTGGATAGGCCACTAACATCTGTTACAGTTGGCCTGGTGTGTTAGTGCAGTCATGTAGCAGTGAATGATTAAAGATCACATCATTTTACCGAAGCAAGTAACTAAGTGGACAGAAGCTCCGCAGCCGGTGCCCAGCGAGGAGCCTTTCAACAGCTGACACTGACCCACAGGGAAAGTGATAGTGAAGATTTATTTACAATTATTCCAACACTAAAGCGATGCAATCCTATTCTGATCATGTATTTTGGTGATTTATGTTATTTGCATTTGTTGTCCTTATGTATTCACACCGTTATAGAAATATACTATAGTAAGTAGTTTGTCAGGTTTGAAAATAATTTTATTCCCAAAAACAATCTTTCCTTCATAGGAAGAATGTTCAACTACCTTTATTATGCATTAAATAATCTCACTACCTTTATACCTACCAAATCCCTTAATAGAAGTTTTATCGTCTTCCTGCTGACGTTTTACATTAATATCTGTCATTATTTGGTCTCTTTTCTTCTCCCGTCTTGCTTTTTTCAAACAAAGCTGTTGCTTTAATGGCTTCCCTCACGTTTGGGTGAAATCACTGTAATGAAACTTATTAGCCTCTGATCTCCCTAAAGCTTTTCCAACAATGAAAGGTATATTAGTGGTCTAAATTATTGCCGTTTGTTTTAATCATGCAATATCTTTCCAACACAAAATAATTCCATACATTGGATTTTTTTTCTTTAAACATTAAAACTGTTCGCATATCAGAGCAGCAGCTCTAAAATGTTAAACTTGTACCCAGTGGTGGACTGGAAGAGCAAGTGTAGCCAAGAGTGGCCAAAAAATGGGCAAATAAAGAGGAGCCAGGTGGTATGTAATGGCAAAGGGCAGCTTAAATAGGCAAAATGTGGCAAACAATAGTGAAAAAGGGCAAAAATTTGAAACAAAAAGAGGCAAAATGTAGGCAAAAAAGGAAAGGAGTGGTATTTATTGGGCAAAAGTTAGCTTATTTGGATGAAAGGTGGCCAAAAAAAATCAAGAAAGGACAAAAATTGGACAAAAGTGTCCAAATAAACTTGCAAAATTGGACAAAAAACTTTAAAAAGGGATATTTATTGGCAAAAGGAGGCAAAAGTCTGAAGAAGCAAAAATGGGACAAAGGAAGTTGCAAAATGGCCAAAAGAAATATGTGAAAAGGGATTAAAAATGTCTCCCTTTTAAGGTTTTCTGGGAGAATAGTAATTAAATTAAGACATAAAGAGCCACATGTTGAGCATCACTGACTTAATAACGGCTTCTACGTGGTGTAGCTGATAATGTAGTGGACTGGTCTGGACTAAAAATACCAGAGCTAAATTTTTGTCCCAGTCCGCCCCTGGTTGTGCCTTTGAAACAATGTGTTTTCATCCATTCTTACAGTAGAATAAATCCTGGGGAGTCAAACAGGCCCAACAGAGACGTATGTTCCTGTCAGACAGTGTTAGGTTTGATTCTCGGGGAACACAGATGCCATTAGAAATAGATGTCACAACATTCCTGAATGGATTGGCTGCAGCTGCAACAATCTGCTGACTTCCATCCATCTTCGGCCTCTGTAGAAACTGGAGGTAACAATGATTGCCTTGGTTCATTGGCTGCAGGAGCGGAGATGGAGGTCTTGATTTTACCTTCACTTTACTTTTTATGAATGCAAGACTTCTTTTACTTTTGAGATTCAATTGAGTCGTACCTGCATGTTTAAGGATCATTTGTCTTTATGACATTTATGAGTGCAGGATGAAGACTGGTTGTGGTACTTTAGCGTAACAGAAGGTTGCACACACCACGATGTATTCTCACAAGAACACTTAGTTAAAAAAAAAAAAGACAAAAGCTACAAGCTTTTTCACCAGCATGGAGGTAACAGGATTTGCTTTACATTCAATTACAGTTGCATTTGGCTTGGCAGTGATGCCAAGTGTGGCTAATGCTAAGTGCAGCAGAAGAATACAGATGTTATTGCACTTAAAGCCTAGCCGCTCGAGTCAATGTAATTTAGCGTTTTAAAACAGAGACCCCACAGTGGGTTTGTTTTGTTTGAATTACTGCCTTGCAGGGAAAGGATTGATGATGATTTAAAACCTTGTAGGCATCCAAATCAATCCTACAATCCTAATAGAAAATATGTTATGTGTTACAAATATTTGATAGGTATAAATTAGTGGTGGGACTCGATTAAAAAAAACAAAATAATAATAATTCATAATTAGAGACTTTGTAATTAATTAATCTCGATTAATCTAAATTAATTGCATAATATTATTTGACATGAGAATCAACTTTTTTCCAATTTAATTTTGGTATATGACTGAATTAACACCTGATATATTAATTACACTACGAAACATAGTAACGACCTTGGGTTCTCAAGTTTCTTGTACGTAGTCTGTGCATCAGTATTATGGGTGTACCGGGAATTTGTGTTTTTTTGTTTTGTTTTTTGGTTATGCATTTTTAAATAGATGCCTGACCTGTTGCCTCTTTCTTAAAACAAAGCTCAGAGACAAATAAAAAGCAATTCCATTAAATCAAACAAACCTGGAAAAACAGAGAATGTTTCTTTGAGGTTCAATCACCCTCTTTTACATGTAGGTTTCAAAAATAATTTGATGAAATAAAAGAAAAGTGTGCTTAGTTTTATATCTCAACATATAGTATATACCCACATATAACACTTAAAAATTAAGATTTACCACAGTTATACGCAACAAAATTACAAATTGAACTTAGACGGACTTACAGAAATTCCTTAGACAACCTGAGCATCTTTTTCAGCTTATTTGCCACAAAAACCTTTAATCTTCATACTCAGAAGTTCAAAGATATACACCTCTTCTCTTATCACAATAACAGTAACTATATAAAAAAAAGAAAAAGGAGAGTCTGCTGAAGGGGGTGGGGTTTGCGTGAGGCGAGGTTAAACAAAATCTGCTCTTAATAAATAAATAAATAAGTAATAAATATGATACATTTGCTCCACGTTATTTTTCTGTTATTAATTCATCAATCACGATTAACACGTTAAAGTCCCAGCCCTAAATAAAATATATTGTATGCTATATTACTACATTGTATTACTATAAGCTAAATTTAGCAGCTGTACTGTTTTTATGAGATGGTAGTATTTCTGTATCTCCAATCTGTTGTTTATTACAGTGGTCGTGTGTAACCTGCTTCGTCTTGTCAACTCTCTGATTGTTTTTGTTGTACTATGACATTATAAAGTGTAAACGTGTGTCTGCAGGCTCCCCTGAATCCAATCCTGTCGAAACTGTAACTCATGCCTCTTTTTTTTTTTTTTTTTTTTTTTTATTCTCCCTGAGGTATTTTTAACTGCTAAACAGATTCAACTCTTTTCAGGTGCACAGCACACATATCAATCATGTTGTAATTTTAGAATAAACTAAAAAAAGAAGACATTTTGGAATAAGTTAAGTCTCACTATGAATGCAAAGCACTGCACTCACCCCACCCTGATGAGTACACGTAGCCACACAATTGGAAATCATTGCTTTAAAACAAAGAACATTCAATTGAAATTAACTTAATGAATGAAAAACCTTTAATTTTCACCTGTAAACATTGGGAAACAATTGTTTCTTAATTTGTTTTATTTTTATTTATTTATTTTTTTTTTTTAAATATGATAAAAACAGAAGTGATAAAGAAAAATGTGCTGCAGTGTCTATTTGAGATTTGCCGTTTCTTCCTCATCCGTCTTTTCTTTCGACGTTGCTTTTCTACAGTCTGATGGCTCTCAGTGGGAAGCATCTGTTAAGTCTGTTTGTGGAGCATCTCTGTGTCAGCGGTTTGCTGCTGAAGGAGCTTCTCTCTGCAGTGACAGCACCAGTAGTGGAGCAAGACTTTATGTTGTGGTTTTTTTTTACAAGGTTTAACTAACCCTAGATGGGGCTTTTTTTTCTGTAGCATTTGAAATCCAAATGTGTATTTCTTTTTTTTTCCAGATTTTTATTTTCCTTTTTGTAAGAGCATAATACAGTGTACACTTTCAGACAATATGCATTTGTACATCTTTTGTCGCTCACAATTAAGATTTTTATGCTACAAAACAAGGAACGAAACAGAAAAGGTGAAGTAACGTGAAATGTACACATATATATACTGTATATACATAAAGTAAATAAGGAAAGGTCCCCTAGGAATATTTAAAATACAACAATTAGCAGTGCTGGGAACGTTACTTTAAAAAAATCCACTACTTGTTCCAAAAAGTAACTGAGTTAGTAACTGAATTACTCTATAATAAAAGAAACTCATTACCAAGGAAAGTAACTATATGTTAAATAATTCAGATTTTTTAGATGCGTGTGTCATTGTGAGGTGCTTCATTAAATTTGAGTTGCTTACAACAGATGTTGACAAAGTCTTCACTCCTGGATATAATGTACACTTCACATGTACACGTTCTTGCCTTTGACCACAATTAATTTAAAGTAGTGTTTGTATCGCCACCTGAAAAATGTCAACTTTTCATCGGACTGCTCCACGCTCGCCATCTCTGCTGCTTCATCAAACCTGTAGTGGTTGTGTGTGGCGCGCGTGTGCTGGCACGTGTGTAAAAACACTGGCTCTGATTGGCTACCATGAAACATGACGCCGCCTTAGCCAATCATAATCGCTCACCTTGTTTTGAACCCACCTCCTCACTACAGCTGCGTATGAAGCCAGAGATGCTTTTGGAACAGTTTATGCATGTAACGCATCGCATTTAATATTCAGTGATGTTAATGGCGTTGTAACGGCGTAAAAAGTAACTAGTTAAATTACCCCATTACTAAAAAAAAAACAATCATTAGGGCCAATAGGAAATCCATAATACACACATAATTACAGTCATGCATCCACTACTTATGTCTGTAAAGTGTTAACATATCTGATCCACCTGGTCCATAATTTAACAAATGTGTTTTTCCTGTTTTTTTGTGTATTTTTCTGTTGGTCCAATATCAACACCCCATAGGAGATGATCAAAGTTTCAAACAGGACCAGTTCATACATGAACACATCGTTTGAACAATGAGGTTGTGGCTAATTGCGACTATGTTATTTTTGTGCTGAGGGTAAGAACTTAGAAGTATCTCAGTCTCGAGTGGGTACACACAGGCCTAAGAGTCTTGTGACATAGCGAGTCTTTGAAATGAGTCAACTGTGCTACAGATTTGTCAGAGCACCATCTGCTCTATCTAATGAGAAAAGACACTTTTTCTTTCCAGTGAGCCACTCACAACCAGAGAAACATGTTTGTAAGCTGTGTAATTAGAGTTACAGAACTAAATGCTTTAAGGACAGTGATTTTTTTTTTTATTCATTTATTTTAATTTGGAAAAAGCCTCGGTCCAAGGCAGAAGACAGTCTTTTTACGTGAGAAGAATTTGAAGTAAGGATGCACCGTTCGAATTTTTTTTCTTCCTTCGCAAACGTCTTAAAGTCCATCATAAAGTCAGCCACTGTCCTCTTCTGCTGTGAGATGACTGACAGACCCATCCACCAGGTTATGTGTGCATATGCGTGGGTGCCCATGTCTCTGCTATACAGGATATACAGTAAACAACACCAGTCACAGTTGGAGGCACGGTTAGCTTAGCATGTCCGCTGTTTGGCAGTAGTGCACAAAAAAAGTGACCAAAACATCTCAATTTGTAATTCCTGTTACGCGGAAATAAGTCGTCACCATAAGACACCGCCACGCCACTGAGTGTGGAGCATTTCAAGCTAGAAATCAAGCTCATGCTAAAGCTAATGAAGCAAACAGCCAGTGGAGTGCTGTTAGTGCTTATGATCAGTGAAAAGAAAGAAAATGATACATTTCATGGCTTTGGACGTGAATAAAAAGCTGTCACTAATGTACAAGTGCCTGTAATAAGTGCGAGAACAACTAACCTGTGCTATGTTCATTCTGTCATACACTTATGAAAATGTTACCCTTGATGCACTTTATTATTTTTTTTAGAATGCTTGACTTTTAGCTACTCTTGTAAACTGTTTTCAATTGATATTTTAACATTTAAACATCCACAAAGCTGCTGCATTTGGACATTTTTAAAAATGTTTGCACTACAAGGAAACCTAAAACTCAGGACATTTTATTGGTGGTTTAAGATGTGTTTTTTTAGTTTGTCCTGTAGATTATTATTTTATCATCTACACCGAACCCTGTGATTTTCTTTATTTGTTAAACCAAAATACTGCTGTGCACTTTATTTTAGTCAAAGAGCTGTAAACAGGTCTGCAGTGTAACCTGTTGGACACGTTTAGTTTATTTTTAAAATGTGAAAAATGAAAGACTAAAGAAAATGATATAATTTAGTATTTTGGACAGCAACGTTCTAAACTTTTCATTTATAATTGAGATAACTACCTCATGTGCAATTAAAACAACAAGTTTGTATTGTTTCGTAGATATTGTTCAATGTTTTACATTGAAATAAGATTGGAATATTCAAGGTGTATGCTCTTAAAAAAAAAATCGGGATAGGATCAAATTGGAATCGGCAGGTCGGGCTTTTAAAGAAAATCGGTGATCGGTGATTGGCCAGAAAATTGCAATCGGTGCACCCCTAATTTGAAGACAATGTTTTAATTTGGGATGTTCTTAATAAAGATATCATTGAGCTAACTATTCTCTTTACAAAGACTGGGATTAAAATACAGGTAAAGACTAAGTATTACTGTAAAAGCTAAATATCTCCCAGTATAGCTAATGGTCGTCACTGACTTCACTAAAACGTGCTAACCAGCTGTCACTCTTTGGGTTTATGAGCCTTCCTCCACTGAAGTTATTTGGCTGACCACATCCACCATTTAAAGAAGGTATAATAAGACCAAAAAAGGACACTACCACATATATTCCAAGTCCATCTGCTCCACTCACCAAAAGCCGCAGTTGTATTAGTTTTCCATCTGTTTCTATACCTGCTCAGTTGACAGCAGCTGTCATCAAAAGAATCTGTGAAGAAGTTAAGAAATCTCATCATCCAAACCGTAACGGGATTGCTAAAATGTGATAGTGCTGAACCAGTCACCCATCCCTGATTTAAACCAACCATGATCAACTCAACTCAACCTTTATTTATAAAGAAGATTTAAAACAACCGGAGTTGACCAAAGTGCTGCACAGATTACAATAGTTAAATATACAAGTTAATAATACAAAGTACAGAAACACAGAGAAAACAGATTAAAACAAATTCAATTTGCCATGTTCGTTTAACTTTGAATAAAAGCCAAAGAAAAGAGGTGTGTTTTCCTTTAGCAGGATTATAACAAAAGTACTCAACCAATTTTACCAAAGATAGACCTTACGCCATGGAAGATTCGGTTGGTTACCATGGCAATGGTGGTTACCCATTCAAAGTTATTGGAATAGTCACATCATCTCACAGGAATGGCTGCTGCGTCATTTGATGTGTCACCAGCCAATCAGGAGCCAGCAAAGAGACCACAGTGATATTTTTGAAATAAATACTGACAATGTGAAGGTTGCAGATGGCCCTTTCAAAATAAAATAATTTTCTGCAGTAAATGCAATTCCATGAGTTTATATTTGTATTTGTTAATTTTGTTGAACTTTTTTGTATAAAGTCATTAAATGATGCTTATTCTTAATTGCATAAAGAGTCCCATCCTCACCATATTACCAGAAGTAAAATTTGGAATTTACCACTAAGTGTATTTCAAGGTGATTTGAAACAAAATGTATAACATCTCTTAATGATGTTATTCCAAGATTTTTCTTTCATCACATATTGCTCTGGGTTATTTTTTTAATGGCTGATTGATGGAGCAGAGCACTTTGTCCTGAGCTGCCACATCCAGTGAAAGACAGGCTGCTAATGAGAATCTATTTTGAATGTCATGTCCGTGCAGGGACACTTTGAGGTCAAACCTATTTTGAAATTTAATGAATGTGGCTTAACTTTTTTTTTTTTCTGTCAGAAATGGAATCAGTGCCTGAGCCACTTTTACTTTTACTTTAATTTGATGCAGAGTACAGTGCACAGATCACTGCTCCAACCTCCAGCAAATGGTCAGGGGAAGGAAGGAGCTGAGTGCACTCTACTGATTGTTTCTGCTGCCGTTTGGGCCAGCAGCCTCCCCATGAACCATAAAACAAGACGCTTGAAAGGAAACATCAAAGAAATTACAAGTATGACTGCGTGAACCTGTGACGGAAGTGCTCACGTTACTGTAATTGAGTTGCTTTTATGGGTACTTGGGTATATTTCTAAATGAGTAATTGTACTTGTACTTAAGTGCGTTTTAAAAGAAGTAAAGTAATTAATTACATTTCCACACCCAATGGCTACAAAGTAAATATTTTTGTTTGTTTTTTTTAAACAATCAAAGGACAACCAGACAATAATCAGATGCATCACATCATAGCCGACCAATCAGATTAAATATAATGTGCAGCGCAAAAACAGCATTAAATGTATGGGGTGCCAAGTGTAAAAATTTAGTATAAAAGTTGTAGCTTACACATTTTCATTATTTATCTCACTTCTCTCATATTTAGCACATTTTCCTACATTTAACACAACATTTAACCACATATATAAAGGTTGAAAAAAGCATTAAATCTAAATATTTAAATATAAATGGTAAATGTTTTATCTAAATGTTTAATCTATATCTAAATTTTAAATCTAAATCTAAATATAAATGGTAAATGTTTTATCTAAATGTTTAATCTATATCTAAATTTTAAATCTAAATCTAAATCTAAATGTTATATTTTATGTGTAAATGTTAAATCTAAGTCTAAATTCGGCGGGGTCAATTAGCTTATGTGCGAAACATTTAAGTTCAACATTTAGATATAAGATTAAGCATTTAGATATGACATATAACATTTAGATTTAAACATTTAGATATAACATATATTATTTAGATTTAGATTTAAACATTTAGATTTAATATTTAGATTTAGATTTAAACATTTAGGTTTAGATTTAACATTTATATATAAGATTTAACATTTAGATATAACATATAACATTTAGATTTAGATTTAAAATTTAGATATAACATATACCATTTAGATTTTTTACCTCTATATATGTGGTTAAATGTTGTGTTAAATGTAGGAAAATGTGGTAAATAATGAAAATGTGTTAGCTCCAACTTTTATACTAAATTTTTTACACTTGGCACCCCATATAAATGGAGGTTATTTTCTCTGTTTTAGAGTTCATAGATTTAGCGATAATTAAAGCCTGATCATTTTTTGCGCGGGGTGAAAGTAACTAGTAAATTTTACTTTGAGAACTATTTAATTGACCAACTTTTTACTTATATTCAAGTATTTTATGTAGAACTTTTACTTGTACTTTTACTTGAGTACAATTTCAATCAAGTAACCACAAGTTTCCCCACAGGGTTGGGGTCAGTTATAATTGTAACTGCGTAATTGATAGTTACATTTATGGTGTAAATATAATTGGAATTTGAATTTTCAAAATCTGTTGCTGTTGTAATTGTAATTAAATTGTAATTGAGTTCAGATAATTGACTTGGTAATTGTAACTGCTATGAAAATTCTATAAAAATTGTCAGTTGTAATTTAACGCAAAACTGGGGAACCATGTTCCAGTTCTATGTACAGTTCTACACATAAATAGTTCACAATTATTAAAATATGTTTCATGTCAAGCTTAGTGTCTTTCACAGCTGATTTAGGAAGAGATGCTAACAGAAAGCTAACACAAGAGAAAAGTTAACTTTTGTGTGGTTATTTATTAAATTCTCAGTAATTGTGATTAATTGTAATTGAACTTCAGCAATTGAGAACGTAATTGTAGTTGGCTTTCTGAGGATAAAAAATTATTTAATTGTAATTGGAAAAAATCCTGGTATCTGTAATCGTAATTGAATTGTAATTGAACATGGGTAATTGAAAATGGATATATAACTGAAAAATATAATTGACCCCAACCCCGAGGACCCTGTCTAACCCAGGTTGAAGGACTTGCGAGTTATGCAAAAGAGGGAATCAGTGTTTAATGCCACCAGCGTTGACGGCATTGTCCACCTTCATAGTTCTTGGCCTTTTGGAAGTAAACACCTTAAGTGTTTGTCGTCTCCTGAAAGGATTACAGGAGAGGGGCCCTCTTTCTTTTTTTCCTCTTCTCTTTGTTGTCCCTATGTCGACAAAACATCCGTATGGTAAACAAAACTCCAGGAACCCAAAGCTGTTGTTATTCCTCTCCAAAGAACTAGTACAGGTGGTCTCAGATGGATCACAGGACAGAAAGCAGACCTCCAGAGACTCAGCCTGGTTATTACCTTTATGTGTGGCTGTGCTGAGGTCAGCCACCACCATGCTCGCTGTTTTCGTGTTTGCTTTTAATAACGTTCTGATTGGATCTGTGGTTGTTTCAATCCAAGCTGTGTTATGTAATAATGTGGTCATGTTTCTGTTCACGGCCTTATCTGTAATCAATCAGTGGGAGGTCAGGGAAGTCATGTTAGACCTTTGAAATATTGACATTCAGTTCAACCAGTATTGGAGAAAACCACGTCTTACATTAGTGGGATCCAAATATATTTTGTTGCCGGATACAACTTGTAGTTATCTTGGCCACCAATACTTACACCTACCCATCATTTACCCAACAAACGCAAACGTCAAGGCTATTTTAGTCTTGATATTTGCTAAAAACTGCCAATTAGGTCTAACACAGTGTATCGCCACCTTCTGGACTGGAGTAAATATCTATTTAGAATTGCCTTGGTTTTTATCCTTTGTTTATGAATCATGTTTATGAGAAAGCTTCTGCTTGTTCTGTAATGAGACATATTTAATAGATAAATGCTTCACAAACCTTTCTGTTGCACCCGCTTGAAAATTTCAACAATATTAGGTATAATGACGAAACACATATTAATAGAACAGTGATAATAAAGTTGTTTGACTGCAAATAAAAATTATAATTTCTATTTGTCAATGCTTAATGTTCATCAAGGCTGTTCTCGTGCCCCTATCATGCAACACAGTCTCACTCCCAAATCGTCACATATCGACGTTCTGGAAGAAACCTTGGGTCCGTAAGCTTTTTTTCACTGCAACTTTTCAAAATAAGACTTCTAAACCTAACCGAAACCTAAACATAAGTTATGGGTAAATTTCTCACTAGAAATGGCATAAAAACTATTGTTTCCACGGGCCGAGCCTTAGTGTCATATATTGACGCTAAGGGTCACATTGTGACGCTAAGGGTCCCGAACGTCAATATGTGACAAGTTGGGAGTGAGAATGTGTCGTATCTTGACGTCACGCCCACCTCCAGGAGGTTCGCCCACCAGTTTGGGATCCACTGTAATAGATAATTCAGGGTTTCTAATTGACCTTTCGCAAAACCCCGCTCACAAACAGTCATTGTCCAATCATACGTCCAAGCAATCGTTACTATGTAAACATGGTCGGACATGCTCAGAGCAGGCACAATGGTGAAGCGCTGTGCTCATGGCTTGTGCAGGTCGGATACCAGGTAGTTTGGGTGTTCATGTTTGAAAGAAATAAAGGAACACGCTTAGAATAGAAAATGAAGGTAAACAAGGTAAAAAAAAGGAAAAAGAAGAAAAGGTCAGGTGTGAGCTGGAGCTGCTGAAATAAGGGATGTTTATCACAGTAGCAAAACCAATGTAAAGTGATTTTTTCATAATATTGCCCCTTTAACATGCTGTCGAAGGTCCACACTGTATGTAGTGTAATTTGCTTGCGACAGCAAGGCATGATTTATCATTACAATTAAATAAACTAGTACAGTGCCCGTCAGAAGTATGCATTCATGTGGGAGCTTAAGTAGAGTTGTCAATTATGGCCAAATGAGTATGTGTTTGAAGGTTGGATGTACAAAGAGGTGTAGATACTCTGTACTCTGTAGTGTTATAAAGGGCTATATTTGTGGGTACAAAGTAAAATAGCGTGTGCAATTTCCCTGGTTTAATTCTGTGTGAAAGAGTCTTAAACAATCTTCCTCTCCCTCACTTGTTTGCCTGTGCGCATGAAGCTCGCCAGCCCTCCCTAAGGAAGGGTACGAAAAAACTTTATTTTGATATATTTATATTTACTTTACTGACTCTCACTTTACCTACTTTTTATTTCTTATAAACCCGGTGTTGTGAGAAGAACCACAAAGTATGTATTCAAAGCTGTACAAAGCTACTTAGCTTCAGTTTCTGATCATAAACAACTGAGAAAGAACATTGTGCATCCTTGAAAATCCCTAGGAATTTAACAAATCATTACTATCTAAACCCCAGAGTAGCATAATGGATTGTTTTGACACGTCAAAAATACATTACTTATTAGTATGCATCTGCATATCATTTTTTCATCGTATTCCAACAGCAGCATGTGCCCTCTTTAATTTATTCAATCTCCTGTATTGGAACATTGTGTTTCTTGCTTTAAAACATCAAGTTATCATAGTTTGGTTCATGTTTTGGCAGTGCCAGCATTAACTAGGCACCATTGGCAAGATTTAGGCTGCATCATTCTTTACACTGACCTCGATTAAGAACGCATTCAAGTTTAACTATTGTTCTTCAATAAATATCACGTGTTTGATACTTTCTCATGTCAAGAAATAACAGCATCCACTGTGTGTTTTCAGATTCATTTGAGGCCATTGCTTCCTAAAAAAAACCTCCTGCTCTGCTTCTTGGGGATTTTATGCTTTTTATTTAATTATTTTATTGTACCAATGCTTTTGAGTTAAACCCATGCTAATCGTCGTTGAAAAGGCGAGTTATAATTTGTTTTCACTTCCACTAAAATTAGTTACACTCATCCATCTGTTCTCAAAAGTTTGAGGAAAGTTCGAGGGATTATGATTTCACAGTCCGGACAATAAAAGTTTAGATCTTTACAGGGTTTGATTTATGCAGAAATGCAAAACTTTGTTTAATGTAGGTCATTCATTAATATAAATACCATAGTAGTGGCCACATTTACATGAGAGCTTTAATGAAAATGAATTCCTCTTTAAACTGACCCTGTAAACACTTAATTCCGAATGCAAATGTAATTCCAAATTAAACTTAAATCCAAACTAGGCAGCTGGTTTATTCCGATTTTAATTCCAAATTAAATCATTCCTATATCTTGTAAACGTTTAACTCCGCTTTAAGTTTTTTCCGGTTGTTCTGCACATTCTCGGCCAGTCGCGATGCCGCGCTGGTGAGAACATAATCCAAGATGGCCGCCCCGGAAGACAGCAGAGACTATTTATGTATAACGAGCCTTAAAAGTCACGGATATAATGAAAAGAGTGGATGGATGGAGGCATAAACATGAGGACATTCACACGGACACACAGACATATTACACACATGCGTACATCAGTAAACGGAACAGGCTTCTCCTGACGGGTGATACTAAAACACGGAGATAGAGTAAATGCATTCACAGGCTTTATCATTGTACCAGTTGTTATAGCTACTATCTTTACCAGGGAGCAAATGTTTCTTCCTAGTTATTGTTTTCCGGAGATTTACTGGCCTTTATTTACCAGCAATTAGTTCCAATTTCCTTCTCCTGCTCAGCGGACCAAAGTGAAACTGTGTGTTATTGTCCAGCTGTTGCTTCAAAACTACAATCAAAATAAAAGTAAAAACAGTTATCATATGGTCTTCTATGTTGTAGCTTTCAATAAAAGGTTTATTGTGCGTTTTTCCCAAAATGCCTGAATACGTCACGTTCATCCCCTGTCCAATCAGAACCCTTCCCAACCCTCAGACCTAAAGTGGAATTGAATAAAGCTAAATAAACCTCAATTTGGAATTACCGTTTTCATGTAAACGCAAAGCAGAACACTTTAATTTTGAATAATTAAATTTGGAATAACTAATTCCGAATAAAAAAAACGTAACCGTGGCCAGTGTAAATAGTTGGCAGTTTTCCTAGCAATGGACCTGCTGATGGCATCAGTGGAAAATGATGCCGTTACAGCATCACACTCAACGCCCTTCATTTATTCGTCCGCGTGATGGCGGCTTCCATCCTTACCACTTTTCACTTTCCTCAAAGCCCGTTGCCCTGACAATTATTAGTTAATTATGCCCCGTACAACACTCTCACAGCTGCAGCATACCGCAACATCCAATTAATTCCTCTCCAGCAAATTATTAATTAAACCCAATCTTTCACATTGCTGTTGATGCAAATGAATGGCAAATAATTATGATGATAATTATATGTTGCAGTGATGGTAAAACTGGTCATTAGTGCTCATGTTTTATGTATGTGGATACTTTCATCTCTGAGACCTTGATGCAGAGTTAAATACTGCTTGGAATCAGTAGAATTGCAGACTAATCTGCAATAGTGTGAGAGTTTAAGGCATAGCACCATATGAGCGGTGAACTCTGAGATTCTGATTCTGTTCTTGAGATTTGTGTTAATTTATTATTACATAGAAAGTATTAGATTCAATTCAATTCAACTTTATTTATATAGTGGAAATTAGAGCAATAGTCATCGCTATGCTCTATAATATTAGACACTTCGAGTAATATGAATAACTTCAAACTGTGTTCAAAACAAGTTTTGCAACATGACACTGAATAATAATGTGTTATTAAATCTTTTCCCTTGACTGATTAATATTTTTGATCATTTTCACAGGAAACTGCACCTAAACTGTGACAAATGAAATCAGCAAGGTCCATATTAAAGCCTCAGGTTGAGTGTTTTTACTAAATAAAGAGAACAACTAGTCACTATAGCCTTAAATTATTTACTATTATTTACACTGTGAAGTTGCCTTGAAACATTTTATCTTTACAGTCTATTTTTTATAATGAAATTCTTTATATGCATCAGACAAAAAAGCCACCAGGGGTAAATGTGATTAAAAAAAATACTCAGCCAAGTTAAATCTAACATTTACCTGGACATTGAAATTATTTCATTGGTATTTCATCAGGGAGTCATCATAAAATGATGATTAAAAAAAAAAAAAAAAAAAAGTCAAGGGCAGACACAAGATGGGAAGCATTTTGCATTTGTTGCGTAACAAATTTACATACAGTTTTTTTTTACCATGACTGCCTCCACAGATTTAGCTCAGATTGACTCATTCATGTGTTTATTATTAGTTTAGTACGTGCCCATAAATGCAAATCCCTTCTTGTCTACATTATGTTTTCAATGTGAGGTTTTTCCCAAGATTCAAACACACAACTCAGGACCAGCACCAAGTTTGTGTAATAAAGAACACAAAGATAGTCAAGAAGTCATCCCAAAGTTCCAGGAGCCTACATTAGCAGACAGTAGAACAAATGTGGCTGGAACCAACTGGAAACGGATCCTTGAGGTGCTCATTGGAAAAATACACAGTATTTGCCAGATTTTCTGTTGAAACATGCCATTGAGAGGAGATTGTGTCCAAGGTTCATGTCAGTGTCAGTTGAGATTGAGTGAGCTGATGCTCTATTAAAACACTTAACACCATACTAATGTCACATGCTTTGTCCACTGAGTAGATCCAGTTAAAACCCATCTCAAAGCTTTTTCTTATCACTGTATAAAGTAATGCAACATGTTTGGAGGTACGACAGTGTTATTAAATCACAAATTTGTTTTATCAATGTGGAACATTTAATTACTACCTCATGTCAAACTCACTTCCAGTCAGGAGCCATGTACAGCCCAGTTTGATCTGAGGTGGGCCGACCCAAGTCTCTCTTGTGATTGACTTCTTAGAACATCTTTAAGCATAATGCAATAATATTCATGTCAAGTATTTGACCTTAAGGATTGTTGAATTTGCATCATTTAAAAATTTAAATGTAGGGATTTCTATATGACTGTGAGAAATAGGAAGTTTCGAGGAAAAAATTTAGTCATAAAAAAACATTTGTGAGGAAATCCTTAAATGATGAGCATATAAACATAACAGGCTTCCATATATGTCTGAGAAAATCCTTTCATGTGTGAATTTAGAAGAACAGACATATTTGCAACTGAACCAACTAGTGATAATGATATGTTGCCTATGTCATTTTCTGTGGGCCGAATAGAAAGCTCTGGAAGGCCAGATTTGGCCCGCAGGCCTCAAGTATGACACCACTGGTCTAAGAACTTTATATCTGTTTGTCAGATCCCTTTTTTACAAGAATTATATCTGATAAATGTTGGCGACCTGGTGATGGATTAACAAATCCAACATCAAACAAACCCAGCATTCTCACATCATAATGTGTCTCTTAAGAGCCAGTGGTAACCATAGACATATGCTGTGGCTCCTTTATGTTCACTTTATCAGATGTTCCATCTGTGTGTTTGTCCTATCAATGTTTATTTACTTTACACCATTATGTGCATGATCCATCTGTGTGTTTGATGAGTGCTCCAAAGCAAGTGTTGTTATAGGATTAATGTTTGGAGGGGAGGGGAGGGGAGGGTAAAAGGGCGGCAGAAAAAAAAGATTCAAGGACTTGGATGTAAAGGACAAGACTGGAAAACAGTGATAAGGGGGGAGGAAGGGTGCAGAGGGAAGCACACAGCGGTGGAGGGGGGCTGAGTCTTCTCAGCAGATTCAAGATATAAAGACTAAGAAGGCCGTAGGACGAGTGTCCACTCACATCCTCAGAGTGCTGTCCTTATTCTATTTATTTATTATTGTCCCTACTCTATTCTAAAACCTAAATGTTTGTATTAGTCGACCAAATAAAGATACATTGTACTTTCTTCAGATGTGTACTATTGTATATATGAAGAGTTCTATTGCAAAAGCAGATAACTCTCTTTTTTTATGAATTTGAAATAACACTTTTTTCAAAATAAAGTTCAGGTAATATGAGCCCAAACAAAGTTGACAGGCTTTTAGGAGGCGATATCCTCTTCTTGGTCAAAGCCACTCAACTTTATTTTGATTCATTTCACATGAACTAAACCATGAAAAGAGTCAATTTCTGAAAATGTGCTTTTGCAAATGAATATATGTACCATTTCCTTGATACCACATAATCTAATAATAATTTTATTTCAAATAAAATTTTATAAAATGCTCTAAACTTGATGTAACATAATTATTTAATTTGATTTGATGTAACAACTTCTTAAACTGTTCACTTCTGTTTTCCTGATAGCTGCTGTTGCCTTAATGCTCAATTCTGATTTTTTTGCTCACATCCAATTTTTTGTTTGGCAGCTCACATTACCATTTAAAATATCACCTGTATCAGATTCTAGTGTGAACTGTTTGCGGCTCTGAACTGACCCACATGTGCAAAAGAACAGTAAAAATGGTGTTAGTTACCACGCATTTTTGCACAAGCGTGAACATGGAGGAAGTTATAATTTTCACATTTGTCTCAAAGTTTTTGAGCAGTTGGAGCCGGAGAATGAAGGAGCAGGTGCAGTTAAGGTATTAACCTTCAAGCTTTGCTTGTATGAATGTGTCACCCCATATTATTAGGTCAAAGACCTCGCTGTCCCTCCATTGACTTGCTCCATCATTGCTATCATTCAATTTTGCCAGGGCAGAATGATGATGTGTGTTGCTTTAAAGTGACGTCAATGTATCAAACGTGCATTAAATCCCCCTTGGCTGTTCACACTGAGGTCGCATTGAAAAAACCATAGATCTATATCTGATTAAGGACCACATGAACGTAGTCTAAATCTGATTTTTTTTAATAAAAAAAAAATCACATATGAGCCAAATTTGAGTGTTCACTGCTTCTAAAAAATCTGACCTTGTCACTTGACCCCTCCAAAAAATTAGATTCGGACCACTTTTGCCTGCAGCGTGAATGTAGCCTAGTCTGAAGTAAGGCTGCGTTTCTTTCTTTTCTTTTTTTATCCACACAGAATAATGAAACAGAATAATGCATAGCCTGTAGCTTTACTTGATTTATCAAAAATACACAAAGGCTGGAAGAAACACTGATACAAACAATGTGGAATCTGCTGAATAGGATGCTTTTGAGTGCTATTTGCATAATTGGTTGTTCAAAAAATGATGAATAAACTTATAGGCAGAATGGTGTCCACAGTCAACCGAGCTTGTATTGGTTGAGAGTCCATCGGCGTATTCACTGATTAAAATTGAGATTGTGTCCTGACACTTTTGACGTATGATCCAAATATCAAGACTCAGGAGAGAAATGTAATTTTTTTTATTTGCTGTCAGCTAAGAAACATTTAAAGCCTCTCATTACAAGGAACCCAGATTTGATTGTAAACACTGCCCAGTGAGCAATGATTTTCTATCAAAATTGAAAAATACATGTGAGCTCTCTATGTAGTGCCTAATGGTAGCCTGAGGCTGTGATGACAGGGTTCAATTCAGTGTGGATGAAGATCTGATGACACAGTTTATTTCTCTGGCCCATTAGGTCCGTTCATTTGACACCAGCCAAACGTGGAGACAAGTCATGTGCTTCTTTTTATGAAAGGAGTAAATTGCAAAAGTCATTCCAGAAATCTAACCAGCTATTTTTACAACATACAGATTTCTCCTTACCAACTTATTACCCTCCGGAGGGTTCTTTCTTCAATCTTCACTGATTACTAGTTCTAGTGTTACCATTACTGTAAGGAAACAATAACTGTGGCTATACGGACAGTAAGAAATAAAACAAAACAAAATTATTTCTAATTGCGACACTAAACGATTCTACCTCATTAAATTAAGCAAGGACAATTTAATTAAGCCTTCAGAGTAAATGGGGCAGAGGAAAAAAGTCAAGATTGACAAAAAAAGACCATGTAGCAACAACTAATTGTCCTTGCTTTTTTATTAAATTATCATAATAATGAATAATACAATAATAAGGTGAAACAAGGAGAAACGGATCAGTTATCAGCCCAAACCTTATCCTAAAAGTTTGCCCTATTTGAATAATAACTAAACCCTGAGGTTTTTTGCGTCTAGGCTGGAAATTTCAAATATGTCTTGATCAGTGACGTGCAGTCAGGGTAGGCAAGGTAGGCAGTGCTTACCCAAGGGTGAATTGATATTTTGATTATTTGTTTTAATTATATTGTAATTATAATTTTTTTCATTTTTCAATTTCCAATAGCCTACAGTACCTATAAGTTTGAAAGTGTTAGCATTTTGTGCTTTTCATAGCCCAAATTACTAAACATCACTATTTCCTGGTACAGCAGAGACGCTGCACAGTCTCACTCAAAAGCATATTTCTGCTCTGCCTCTGTTCCCATAGCGTGTTTTTATGTTTGCGCATGCGCAGTCAGTTCCCCAAGATGAAAACCATTTATGTAAAAAAGGCAGCTCTCTACGCTGCCTTTGGACTTAACCGCGCTATGCTAAATGCTATACGTACCTTCAGAGTGCATTAGTGGCCACCGCTGCTATGTTCTTTAGCTAGAAGCGGGATAACACTACAGGCAGGATGACAGTGCTAGAGACGATAAGGAAACTTTCTTTTGAGGAAAAACGACAGCTTTTAAAAGATGGTAGACCAACACCTGAGCTACCAGACCTTCAGCAAAGGTAAGGTCAGAAAATTGTTTGTATTTTCTACAGTGAAAGGAAGGATTGGCTTTGTGGATGCGCCTGATCTTGATTTTGTGAGATGGCTAAAGGCTTGTTCATGTGGATCTTGTTGGGTTTTTTCTTTCTTATTATGAATTTTATACTTCGATAAGCGCATTGAAATGACTGTTGTAAATTGCGCTGTACAAATAAAGTTGAATTGAATTAAATTAACACTTGCCAGCTGAAACATATGAAATCGTCATTAGTGTTGACATTGGTGGTCTCAATTTGCAACGCCCTGCCTACCCAACACTAGTGCTCACGGCACATCACTGGTATTGATTATGGGTGAGGCTAGGGTTGGACTGACCATCTGGCATACCGGGCATCGTCCCGATGAGTGTGCTGGTCCGGGTGCTGGCAGATATGGTAATAGGTGGCCCAAAATGTTCCAAAAGGAGTGAAAAGTGACTAAAATGGGCTAGAAACAGTCAAAAGTGGCCAAAAAATGGGCAAATAAAGTGTAACCAGGTAGTATGTAATGGCAAAGGGTCGCTTAAATGTGCAACGTATGGATAACAATAGAGAAAAAGGGCAAAAATGTGGAACAAAAAAGGCAAAATTATTAGTTCATTTGAAAGCAAAGTGCCCAAAAAAAATTAAAAAAATTACAAAAATTGGATAATGGCGTCGAACAGAACTTGCACAAATAAACAAAAATCTAGGGAAAATATTTATTGGCAAAAAGTAGCTTTGGTCAGAAAAAAGTGTCTGAACTTTATGAAACGAGACAAAAATGGGACAAAGGAAGTTGCAAAATGGCCAAAGGAAATAGGTAAAAAGGGGTTAAAAAAATGTCCCCCTTTTAAAGGTTTCTGGGGGTGTGATAATTAAAATTAAGACATAAAGAGCCACATGTTAAGCATTACTGACTTAATAACGGCTTCTACATGGTGTCAGCTTATAATGTAGTGGACAGAAAAGCCAGAGGGCTGATATTTGGTCCCAGTCCACCCCTGGGTGGAGTTCCTGGAGCAGTTAAGACATGCCTAGTCTATACTATACAAGAACAATCCATGCTATTCTAACTGCCTACTCACTATAATCAAAATCAGAAATACTTTAATAAACCCAGGAGGAAATTACTTTAAGATGAACAAGTAGAAATTCGAACAAGGTGAAGAGAAAACAAAGCTACATACTTATAAAGTAAAGGAGTAGAACGTGAACACAGACATTCATGAGACAATGATTGCATTAGCACAAGAGTAAAGTTAAATATTAAATAAGGGGAAAGAAACAAACAGTCAGGATTAAACATGCATGCAAATATTATACAAATACAGAAAATGAGCTGTCAACAAACTACACTGTACATTCCAAGAAAGCTGTTGAGATAAAGTAAGGAGTTGTAGACATTCCTCAGCAAGTGCTAGTTTATATAGGAGGGGCGGGGCCAACAGTGGTGGTTTGTGATTTATGGAGCCAACAACACGTCACAAACCGCCATTCTCAGCCAAAAGCCAAATTTGATTCTAATAGTAGGATTGATACACCGTCACATTTAAATTTTCATGACAAAATACACCAAATTGGACAAGAACCAACATCGCTACTTCATCCCCAAATACATTTGTTTTTAGCAGAAAAAAGTGGTTTTGGGGTTTAGTTCCTCTTTAGGGCATTTTATCAACCTTGTTTTGGTGGTTTTTGTTATTATGTCTGATAGAATGTGTGAGGCTTGCTAGCAATAGCAATAGCTACCTATACTTAGCACACCTTATTATGGGCAACTTTGTTTATTTGTTCTTTTTCTTGTTCTATCAAAACTGCCCACCAAAAAAATTATTATTTTTTACAATTATATTTGTATTGTAAAGTTAATTTATCATTTGGGTGCTCATAACTATCCATGCTACCAATCAGCAATCAACTGCTCTTTAACTTCCCTAAAAACAGAACATGGAAACTTTAACACTCTATTATAATTTAATATTTTGGATTTAAATCTAATCTTCTCTCTTTTACTCCATTGATAGCAGGCGGCTGGCTCCCTCTAAATCAAACCCTCTTATAATCAGCTGGAGTGTGGCGGTCCAATCACAGTCATCAGCAGGACTGATTTTATGTCTGGCCACCATAATGATTAGCTATTTTCAAAGAGAAGCTAAATTAGGTGATGTATCTCTACAAAAACAGGCTTGCCAAAACTTTGGTTTTAAGCACCACCACTTGATTTCATGCTGTGAAATTGAAGTCGGAAGTAGTTATCACAGATTTTAACCCATTGACCTGTTCTTGATGATTCTAAAAAAAACATGTGTGAGAAAAAAAAAGGAGGCGTTTTCTGTTAAGAATGGACCCTGCATCAATCAATCAATCAATCAATCAATCTTTATTTGTATAGCGCCAAATCATAACCAATGGTATCTCAAGGCACTTTACAGTAGAGCAGTCTTAAGGACGGACTCTTCATTTTATGGATACACACATATGCATATATACGTATATACACATACATATGTATCCCACACCCAACATGAATTCATCATGGCGGCAAGGAAAACCTTCTGTTAAGCAGCAGGAACCTTGTGTGGATCCCATTCCTATGATGAACAGCCATCCACGTTATGCTGTGTTGGGTGTGTGCAGAGAAAAGGGTGGAGACAGAGCCGCTGAGACTCTGTAACTCCACACTGAGGATCCCACGGACCTGCAAGACAAAAGCCAGAAGGAGTACAGGAGCAAACACACAAGGGAGTAAGCAGACATAGAGGGAGTGTTTGAAAGAGGAATGGGACCCTCTCCGGTCCCTCTCTAACCTAAATGACCTCTCTCTTAACGCCCTCTCCAACCTCTCTCCAACCGAGCATGCCAGACCCCCCCCCCCCGGCAGTCTATGCCTATTGCATCTTAATTATGAGCTATGAGCTGGTTCCTAACTAAAAGCTTTATCAAAGAGGAATGTTTTGAGCCTAACCTTAAAGGTAGAGAGGGTGTCTGCCCCCCGAACCGTGGTTGGTAGATGGTTCCAGAGAAGTGGGGCCTGATAACTGAAAGCTCTTCCTCCTATACTACTTTTAGAGATGAATGGAACAACGAGTAGTCCAGCATTTTGAGAGCGTAGTGTTCTGGGGGGATTGTATGGCACTACAAGCTCCTTGAGATAGACTGGTGCCTGTCCATTTAGGGCTTTATAAGTGAGAAGAAGAATCTTGAATTCTATTCTATATTTTATGGGAAGCCAATGCAGAGAGGCTAATACAGGAGTAATGTGATCTCTTCTCCTAGTTTTAGTCAGTACACGTGCTGCAGCATTTTGAACCAGCTGAAGTGTCTTAAGCGACTTGCTCGGGCAGCCTGCTAAAAGAGAATTACAATAATCCAGTCTAGAGGTAACAAAAGCATGGACTAGTTTTTTCGGCGTCGCCCTGAGACAGGATAGATCTGATTTTAGCAATGTTACGGAGATGAAAGAAGGCAGTTCTTGAAGTTTGTTTTATGTGAGAGTTGAAGGATAAATCCTGATCAAATAGAACCCCAAGGTTTCTAACAGTTGTGCTTTGTGCCAGAGTAATGCCATCTAGGGCAGTTAGGCTAGCATAGGTTTCTCTAAGGTGTCGCGGGCCCAGTACAATGACCTCAGTCTTGTCTGAGTTGAGAAGAAGAAAATTTTGGTCCATCCAGGCCCTAATGTCCTTTAGACAGGCCTCAAGTTTAGATAGCTGATTTGTCTCACCTGACTTCATTGATACATACAGTTGGGTATCATCAGCATAGCAGTGAAAGTTAACAGAGTATTTTCTCATAACATTACCAAGGGGGATCATATAGATACAGAAGAGGATTGGACCTAGCACAGAGCCCTGAGGAACCCCGTAGCTTACTTTAGTGTACACAGAAGACTTATTATTCACGTGTACAAACTGGTACCTATCAGATAGGTAGGACTTAAACCAGTTTAGGGCAGTCCCTGTGATTCCAAGTAATTTCTCTAATCTCTCTAGTAGAATATAGTGATCTATAGTGTCAAAAGCTGCACTAAGATCTAATAAAACCAGCACTGAGAGTCGTCCTTCATCTGAAGCCCAGAGTAGATCATTAGTTACTTTAACTAAAGCAGTCTCTGTGCTGTGTTGAGCTCTAAAGCCTGACTGGAAGTCCTCGAACAGGCTGTTGTTTTGAAGAAATTCACAGAGCTGAGCTGCCACAACTTTCTCAAGAATCTTTGAAATAAAAGGAAGATTAGATATAGGCCTGTAGTTTGCTAAAGTGCTGGAATCAAGAGTAGGTTTTTTGAGAAGGGGTTTGATTACAGCTACTTTAAAGGACTGTGGCACGTAGCCTATTGATAGGGATATATTTATTGTCTCCAACAAAGATGGGCAGACTAGGGGAACAACTTCTTTAAACAGCTTAGTTGGGATCGGATCTGAAAGGCAGGTCGATGGTTTGGAGGATGAAATAATAGAGTTAAGTTCCTGAAGTCCTATATGTGTGAAACAGTTTAGGTTAGGCCTATTTACATTTAATGGTACAGCAGGCCCAGGTGAAGGCAGGGAGTGGCTAATTTTATCTCTAATCTTGTGAATTTTATCGTTAAAAAATGTCATCATCAGATAAAGACTCAAACCTCCTTTTTTTACCACAATTTCTTACAAAAACCAAATCTGCTGTGGCACAAAGAATAATCATTCCTGGATGTTAGAGGGCAGAGGCTCAGACATCCATCAAGCTCATTGTCACACAGCTTCCCATCGCTGAAAAGACACAAAACGCCCTTGAAAAAAAAATGGAGAAACAATAGTTGCTGTTTTTCAGTGTCCCACTCTGACCCGGTCTATGTGGAGCTTCCTATTTTTTTAGCCAAAACACAAAGTCTCCTTGTCCCCTGGCAGGCAAGATTGACACATCCAGACTGGCCTCTTTCGTTGCTTTTGCGGTCATTCACCCACATGTGCTTTGTCTTGTCTGCCCTGCCTCATTGGAGCAGTCAGCCTCATTCAGGCAGGTTCACAGGGGTCTTTAGTCATGCCCTGTCAGCTTGCTGTAGTCCTTCCCCTCTGCCTGTGAGGTGTGTCAGGGGAGCAACACACACGCTCGCTACCCAACCTGTTTTAAGCATGACATGCATGTAAAACAGTCTCACATGTGGTGACACAAAAAAAATAAATGTATGCAAGTCCTGTGCTGAATCAGGTGAGAGAATAACGTATGAATAACCCTCAGTAACAGAGGAATGTGCGATGACAGCAAAATCAATTTGAAAAAATAACTAAGAGTTGTCAGAGTTTTTTTTGCGTAAAGTTTGGACGTCATCCAGAACAGTGATCCTCAACTGGTGGGTCAGGACCCAAAAGTTGGTCGCAGACCTGTACTGGGTGGGAGCCGGACAGCTGGTCAAAAATAAATAAATAAATAAATAAATAAATACCAAATGTTGCTCATGTTGGACTAGTCTTTTATTTCAAAAGAAACTTTTATTTTGTCAGGCATGCTGTGAAATACATGTTGCACATGTAAATATATAGTTTTATGTATAAAACATAAATATACTTTATATATAAAAAAAAAAAAAAAAACTCTTCCTCACCCACCATGGGTGGTCTCTTTTTCCTTCAAGCTCGGGTCCTCTACCAGAGGCCTGGGAGCTTGAGGGTTCTGCGCAGTATCTTCCTAGCACTGCACTTTTCTGGACAGAGATGTCTGATGTATTTTCTGGGATCTGCTGTAGCCACTCTTTCAGTTTATGGGTCACTGCCCCGAGTGCCCTGGCGACCACGAGCACCACTGATGCCTTCACCCTCCAGGCCTTCTCCAGTTCTTCTCTGAGCCCCTGGTATTTCTCATGTTCCTTTTTCCTGATGTTGCAGTCACTTGGTGTTGCTATGTCAACCACAACGGCTTTCCTCTGCTCTTTGTCCACCACCACAATGTCTGGTTGGTTCGCCATTACCATTCTGTCCGTCTGTATCTGGAAGTCCCACAGGATCTTAGCTCGGTCATTCTCTACCACCTTTGGTGGTGTTAACCACTTTGACCTTGGGGTTTCCAGCCCAAACTCTGCACAGATGTTTCTGTACACTATGCCAGCCACTTGGTTATGGCGCTCCATGCTGGATTGTCTCAGGGACCTCTTTGCACAGTCTTCACCTGGGGTCTTGTCTGGTGTGGTAGATCTGGGCCTCTATTGTTCTGGTGCTCAAGGCCTGCTCCTGTGCAGCCATGATGAGTGCCTCTGTGCTGTCCTTCAGTCCAGCTCTGTCTAGCCATTGGTACGATTTCCTGATATCCGCCACTTCAGTTATGTTTCGGTGGTACAGCCCATGTAGGGGCTTGTCCTCCCATGACGGAACCTCCTGTGTGTGTGTGTGTGTGTGTGTGTGTGTGGGTTGGGATTTAATGACTGCAGCAAAATGTGAGTCCCAGGGTGAAACAGTTGAGAACCCCTGATCTAGAACATTTCACAAATTTTATTATACAGTATGTCCCTGAGCAATTATTTTATTTTGCATATGCTATTATGTAGAATGTATTCCAAATATATAATGGGTGTCGTTTTCCCCAATGCTGGCTACAAAATCCAAGACGCATCTTGAATCAAAGACTCATATTGTGACATGTGCAGCTGATGGTCGAAAACATATCATTTCGGTTGCTCATTTTCATAATAGCATGATAACTAATATCCTAAAAAAAGTTGAGAGAAAGATTAACATGTAGATTACATTCTGCAGTTAATGGTTTTAAAAAATGCAATGACAATTTTATATCTGCAACAGTTGTACCTCGGAGACATGGAACAGGCTCAGCAATTGAGCAGGTTCCCAGTGTTAGGCTCAATGGCCAAAAGCAAAAAAAACTGAGAGAACTGTACAACACAGCAGTAAAATCCATTTTATTGGCAGTCTGAGAAGCTTGTCTAATTACGTTAGAATTCATGCTTTTTCAATGTGTGACACAAGTATGGATAGAAAAAGACACATGTTGTAATGGTACATATTTTAGCTGAGCTTGTTACTTTCCTGTGATACAAAGCTTTGTTAATATGCTCTACAAGATTTTCACAGATTCTATCGATGTGGTTATCTGACGGTTGGTAATAGAAGGTAACGGTAAATGATTCCGGCAGCAAACCAAAGTGTGAAATACACGGTTGGCCTTCTTTCTTTCCAGCCTGCTTTGCTTCTTATCTTCACAATTGAATACCATACATTTGCTGTTGGTGTGGGTGCTGTATGCTGTTCTCTATAGTCCAGATCACTAACAAGTCTTAGGCCCTGTTTACACAACAACATTTTTCATGGTGCGTTTTGACTGTTTGTTTACATGGCAATGGCAGTTTGCCTGAAAATGGAACATTTCAGAAACGTGTTTCAGAGTGGAAGTTATTGAAAAAGCTTCTCTCTCTGTGTCTATGTAAACAGGGAAACAGCACTTTCTGTGTCACGTACATGCGCGGTGTGGCTGCAGTGAATGTTGGAGCACAAACATGCCACAAACAATTGTAAAGTGTAGAGTGCACTCCAAGCCTGAAGGGGCAACAGCAATTCCTGGAAGTGGAACTTAAAAAACATCCACCAGTGTTTCCTTCAGGGACCATATTCTAGGAGCACCTTCCTCCAAAGCATGGCTCAAAATGTTTGTCTGTCTGTTCATTTGGGCCTTTTAAGCAACTGAGAAGGAAAAAACACACAGATCGTACTCGGCATGAAGACGCAACTGGTAGGAATCCAATTGTGAATGACTTTTTAAGAAGAAATCTGAAGCTGAGTTTAATAAATGCATTCTGTTTAAATTGGAGAAAAAACAACTTAGAAAGTGTGTTTAATCACTGCCAGTGGCAATAATGTGCACAAATATTAGATGATTACAGTTGAGACATATTTCAGATTCTGACTCGACACATTGGCCGTCAAAGAAGTGATGCACTCCTACTTGTGTGCGGAGAAAGTGTCTTATTTTGGTTCATTGCAAAATCACACCACCATCCTTTTACCTGGCCTGTATACTACATCGTTTATGGTGTTTCCTGCTGTCTCATGTAAATGGAGATCGTTTTGAAATGGTGCCAATGTAAATAGGGGTGGTGGAAAAATCGATTTACATAAGAATCGCGATTCTAATCATCCACGATTTTGAATCGATTCATAAACTTAAAAAAACGATTTAAAAAAAAAAAAATATATATATATATATACTGTATATATATATTTTGGAAACAAAAACTGAAAAAGAAGCAAAATGTTGTCGTGTAAACAGGGCCTTAGAAACATACAGTAAACTGAAAAGTCACCTTCAGAAGATTGACAGTATAGAGAGGGATGAGATGCTGCTAACCAGCTGCATTGTGTCACAGTACGATCTCTCTCTCTCTCTCTCTCTCTCTCTCTCTCTCTCTCTCTCTCTCTCTCTCTCTCTCTCTCTCTCTCTCTCTCTCTCTCTCTCTTACCATAGGCTCAGCTATAGCTTTGGTACTCTCCATTTCTGTTCCTGATAAATGTATAGACATTAATATTTAAGTGCAGTTTAGCCATTCACCCAACAAGAGAATGTGAATGATTTCTGCCAAATGGAGTTAAATCAAATGTATGTTTTATACCAGTGGTTCTCAAACATATTTGGCTCAAGCACCCCCTTTTTCTTATTTCTAAATCCAAGTAGCCTACCCCCTTTGTCCGACTTCAACGTTTTGCTGAGAAAACTATTTAAAAACACTTATAGAGCAAAATGATGGAATGAACAAATGATTACACACATTTTAAAGACTCTAATTTTGTAAATAAGTGGAAAGAAACAGTATTCAGTGCAGACATTTTTTTCTCAAATTACTGTAGTTATTGATCATGTTTCAGCTCAGATTTTTTATTTATTTTTTTTAACTGCATTTTAGTTAAACTAAATTCACAAAGTGAAAGTATAGAAATACACTTGTTTCGGATTGTGTTTAATTAAAAAATCATTTGAATTCCAGGCGACGCCACATGGGGCCCCGACCCCAAGGTTGAAAAACATTCATTTAGTGGCTCCTGAATAGACTTATTTCTATTGTTTTGATCATTTACGGTCACATCACGCCTTATTTGTTAATTTTCCACTCTTTCTTAAGTATTCCCTGTAGTGCTGTCGCGTACCCCCATTTGGCAAATACTGGTTTATACAATGTAATCATCAAACATGCCACAATTTTAAGCATTTCACACATGCACGTTTGATAGTACAACTATACACTGTTGTACATTTGACCAGGGGTTCAAGGAGGTTTTTACATGAAGATTTACTTTACTTACTCTTTAGGTTTAGCCACTTTCACAAGATTCCTACTACTATACACACCTTTTCTGCAGACTATGTCCACAAGTTATTTAAAAAAAAAAAAAAAAAAAAGATCATTAGGGCAATGTTTTCAATCTATTTTCTCCGTCAATCCTAATTTGATAATATTCTTTTAAAAGCTTTTGAAGGTGGATTGACACAGGAGTTAACCTTGGCTTTGTTCTCATTGTCTATTCAGCAGGCATACTGTATCTGCATATAAAATGTAATCATAGGCTCAAAGTTTTATTAAACTTTGTGATGTAGAAGATGACTGAGACACTAATCGCTCTCAGCTCTGCTCACCCAGTCACACAATGACAATCATAAGGAATTCTTTTTAGTCTGTCATCATACACATCTTTTTTTACTATTACACACACACTATATAAAAACACATGTAATATATGCAGTTAGGGCTGGGCGATTTTGCCAAGTCTTCGTTTCAAGTTTCGATTCGATTTTTGATTTTTTTTTTTTAATGCACTTAAAAATGACTGCAGACATCAGATATATTGTCAAAAATACAACTTTATTACTGTGATTCTCCTCAAGACTTAAAATGCATAGAACAATCCCAAAATAAAAAAGTAAATGAGGCTCTGTCATTCAAAAATGTCAAGCTTTAACCCAGGTTTAAGCAAAAGTGCTTAAACCTGGGTTTAAGCACTTTTAATTACATATTTTCTAACATATAACATTACAATTAAAAAAAAAATAATAAAACTCTTCCCTTAGCATCTCAGCATATTGCGAAATGTTCACAAAAGTCAGATAAAACTGTGGTGGGAAAATAAATAAATAAATAGATTTAAAAATAATATTATTTTAAACTCGAATTTGCAAAATAAAAATGGATTTTATTGATTCATTTAAATAGTTTAAATTCGATTCATTGATTAAATCGATTTTTTTTTTTTTCCCAGCCCTACATGCAGTTGCACATAATGCATTCGCAAGACATTTTAACTGAAAAAAGGGCCAATAATAAGCCATTCCATTATTAGCTTATTGCTTGTATTGTTTGTGTGAATAATGGGGCTGTAATTGAAAGGAATGCCAATGGTAGGAAACTAATGTATATCCTCAGAATCCCTTCAGTGTAACATTAAAGCTCAGCGGTGAAAAACAGATTCTGCCAGAGGGGAGAACCACGTCATCCTTTAGATAAAAATCTCACTTTGCTTTAAGGAAGCGTTTGCCTTAAGCTGAGCTGAGTCGGTCAGTTCTAGGTGATTTAGGAGGTTTTTTCTGCACGGATGATGAAAAAACGATGACTAATCACAAGTGTTTCTTACACTGTAAACTGAGGGTCATCCAGCTTCAGAGTTTATTTAGTGTTTCTCAACCCGAAATAAAAAGGACATGTCATTTATGGACAAAACTGATCATTTTGAAAGAAGCAACATAGCTCAGATCAGTTTTGATCATCTCCTTCCTTCAGTGTCAAGGTCGCTCAAGAACAAAAACTACTCCCTTATCTGTAGGTTATACAGGTTTGTGGTGAGCACTTGCTCCACCTTAAACACTTTCCTTCATTTTCCCTCTTTTGATTTGTAGACTGTTGAAATAAGCCCAGTCAGCGCTGTCGTCTGATGACTTTGACTGTGAAGGATAATTGATTGGTGGGGATTATACCCCTCCAAGTCACCTGCTGATGGAGCTCAGACAGACAAGGTGAAGCAATCTGCACTCAGAAAGTGTTCTCCTCTCCAGCAGGGTGAGGTCGTCTCTTATGCTGCTGCTGCTGCTGAATTTAGAAAGAATGTTAATTATTCAATCTGACATCAACTGCACTGAATACCCAAAAATATTCTTTTTTGTATGATTGCTAAAACTGTTTATGCCTTTGGATGTTTGAGGTTTGTATTAAAATCCATAAAATAATGTTATACATTGACAGGCATCACGTCTGGAGTGTGAATGGACTTGACCAACAAATCTTAAAAATAAAACTTCACTTCAGTTTTACTGTCTAAGTTAATGAGAGTTTTTGTTTGAAAGTGGGAATGACTCATCACTTATCTTACGATAAAGGGAGAAAACGCCATCAGCCCTTCAGAACAAACTGCTGCTTTATGGAACTACAATATAAGTTATTAGAAATGGTAAAAAACTGGCTGGAACTCAACATCGAGCAGTGATTCTCAACTGGTGGGTCGGGATCCAAAAGTGTGACGCGGACCTGTATCGGTCAGCTGGTCAAAAATAAATAAATACTTAATGTGTCTCATGTAGGTCTTGTTTTTATTTTGAAAGAAACTTGTCTTTTGACAGTCATGCTGTGAAATGCATGTTGCAAAGGAAAATGTATAGATTTATGTTTAAAACAAATTGTGTCTTTAACAGCTATTTATGAAAAACTAAAGTTGGTTGGTTGAATTAAAAAGAAAAAGTGGGTCGTGATTTAATGACCGTGGCAAAATGTGGGTCCCAGGGTGAGACCAGTTGAGAACTCCTGACATAGAGCAACAACACTTACACTTTTTTTTTTCTACATGATATAATTTTAAGTGAAAAACCTATTAAAGCTGAGATGATGATTTTTTTTTTTTTTTTCTTGCATGCTGCTTTAGGTTTGAGGTGTCTACCATCTTTGAGACCTTCATAGCATTCTTAACAAGAGCACTCAGAGAGCAGAAACCTTCATCATGCGCCAAATATCCTCTTTGCCAGATATTGGCAGTTATCTGGATCAGTGATCTGATCACAGTACCTTTATCATTCACATTTTAAAGGCTTGGAAGACATTTCTAATGATACAGGAGGTCGCCCATTGGCACATGGGGGGGGTGGGCGCGATAAAATGCACTTTCCGGATCCTATTCAGGTGAAGTCTTTTGGGTAATTTAGGAAGTAACTTGAGAAAACTAATTCAGATTCCATAAAGGTCAGTCAATTGTGAATTGAGATTTGAAATTTCACCAACGATGAGGAGTAGGGATTTTTAATTTTTTTAAACTGACCCAGAATCAATACATTGATCCAGATCCCTTTACAAAATGTTCTGAGGTCTTGCATGGCATAAGGTCTATCTTTGGTTAAAGTTTTGTAAAAATCCATCAAGTGCTTTTGACGTAATCCTGCTAACAGTATTAATATAACAGTATTACCTCCTTGGTGGATGTAATGAACAGAGTTGAAGTTTTATACATACGGCCGACATTATTATGACCTGTCATTAGCATGAATATGGTGTCATGAAGGCTGTCATTCAGTGGCCACGTTTACATGGGAGCTTTAATTCCTCTTTAAAGAGGAATAGAAGTTATATCCTCTTTAAGCTGACCTTGTGAACAGTTCATTCCTAATGCTAAATAAATTTCGAATTAAACTTAAATCCCAATAAAGTGGCTGGTATGTTCCCGATTTTAATTCCGAATTACATAATTTCTCTTTCTTGTAAACAACTTGGTTGAAGCTGGTTAATTTGGAGCGTTTTGCGCTTGCGCGACTTGCAGCGATGACGCGTCGGCGACTACATAATTCAAGATGGTGGCGGCCCGGACTCCAGCCGAGACTATTTAATAACAGCCTTAAAAGACATGGATATAATGAAAAGAGTGGATGGACGGAGGCATAAACATGCAGACTTTCACACGGACGCACATGGACGTATTGAACACACAAGGACGGTAAACGGAACAGGCTTCACCGGACAGCTGGCACTAGGAAATGGAGTAAATGTGTCCCCGTACTGCATGTACAGGCTGTAATATCACCAGTTTATCATTTTACCTGTTGTTAGAGCTACTATCTTTACCAGGGAGCAACTATTTATTCCTGGTGATTGTTTTCCAGAGGTTTACTGGGCTTTTTACCGGTGATTAGTTCCTATCTCCTTCCGCTCCGTGGTCCAAACTGGAACAGTGTGTTATTGTCGAGCTGCTGCTTAAAAACTGTAATCAAAATAAAAGTGAAAACAGTTCTCATGTGGTCGTCTGTTATAGCCGACAATTGAAGGTTTGTTGTGTGTTTTTCCCGATAGAAGTGACACGTCATGTTCAATCCCTGTCCAATCAGAGCCTTCCCAACCCCCAAATATAAAGCAGAATTATCTAAAGCCGAATAAACTGGTTATCCATGTAAACACGAAGCAGAACACTTTAATTCTGAATGATATAATTCTGAATAACTAATTCTGAATTAAAAAACATAATGTACCGTGGCCAGTGTCGCTCATTATCTTAACCCTAACCCTACTTAACCCCACTAGGTTTCTCCACCTAACCCAAAAATTGCCAGCATAGCTGCAAAGGTGTCATAATTTAGTGAACGACACTAAATGACAGTCTTCATGACACCTTATTCATGCTAATGACAGATAATGACAGCCTTATGTATTAAACTTTAAGCAAAGTGTTACCAACAGTGTATGCAGAGTGAACTCTGGGCTATCTCAATGCTTTGCATATAATTTCATTTTTTTTTTTTTTTGCTAATACATTTTTAAGATAGAGATGTAGTTTATTGTTGGCTGTTGTCGAGCACCCATGTGCAACATCACCCTGAAAAGACAGACGGACATGGGTTTGTATGAGTGCACATTTTAATTGAAGTCAAGCTTCAGGAAAATTACAAAGGATTGCTGCACAAACAGATTAAACTCGTATTGTGTAAAAACCCAACACTGCTAGCCGACTAACAGAAACAAAAAAAAGCCAACAAAGCCACAGACAGGATAAAACAGGAATTATTCCTCCCAAATGTTTTCAAATAAAACGTGACCTAGCTAACTAAGATAGTGTTTCGTATCAAGGTCATGTGTTTAGAAGTGCACCTGAACGCTCAAATAAGAAACTGTTGGCTTCGATGCCGACTACTATTCCCCAAACGCTGTCCTATTGTTGGGTCTCTTTGTCTTCCTTTTTCCAATTGCGTCTTTTTTAAAAAGCGGTCCAGCCTCCCTGAATGTCTGCCAGATTGTCTGGCAACATAATTATAGGGCTTCCAACTACAATATCCACCTGACAGGACTTAGCACACTTGTCTCTGTTATTACACACTCAAGATGCTTCCGCAATTAATTTTTGTCTAACATTTGAGTTACTCTTAGTCGGTTTGCTTCTATTTCTTTGTTGGAAGCAGCCTTCTTCCTGCTCGGCTTGGGTCGGGGGGAGAGCAGCTGGACTCTGTGGGAGGCTGCCAAAGCAAAGCAATAAAAAAGAGGAAAAGCAGAAAAATTAGAGAAGCCAATTGTGCTTGACTATGTTGCAGTGAGACTCATTGAGGGAAAATGTGGAGGCTAAATCATTTACTGTCCCATGTTAAATTGCATATTGAGCGAGATTGTATGCTTGATTAGCCGGGGTGATCAAAATTAGAAATGCTGTGAAAGTTAAGCTAAAAAAAGTTAGTTTTTCATAAAATGTCCTTTTCCTCCGGAGCAGCCTGCAATGTTTGGATAATCTTCTTAATATGCTGATGTGTTTGAGTGCCATTGTTCTTAATTTTGAAATATGTCTTTATTATGAAGCATGAATTTGTCAAGGTATTCACAAAATATGTTAATTATTATCAAAACTCAAATGTAATGTCTCTCTTTAAACAGCATGAATCATTAAACACGGGCCATGATAATAAACTGTCTTTTGCGCCAAAAAATGCTAGCCGCATTAAGTTTACCATTTGAGATTTGGGTGGGATGTAGATTTTGAGACGCATCATCAGTAGTGTTCCTTTGAATCAGGGTGTGTTTCGGCTTTTTCTTAAACACCCTCATCAAAGGTGGCCAGCTACAGGGTGATCAAGCCTGAGCTTTCATCCAATAACTGTTTCCCTCCACTTCACACTCAGTCTGTGCCCTTTGATATTTTTCTCGCTTTGAAGTGTTTGCTCTTTGATCTCTTTCTTTGAAGTTCACGGTATTTTCCTCTGTTCACTTTCCGTAGCATTTGGCGAGTGAAAGAATGAATGTATGAAGTCTTGCTACAATGACAAGAACAATGAGTTAGAGATGCTTTCCTCAATAGGTATTAATAAAAGGTGGGATGATACATTGTGCAACAAGATATAGCAATATTAAAACATTACAAGATGTATTGTCAAGAGTACAACTGGTATTGCAAGAGAGCTGTCTGATTAAAAAAAAAATAAAATCCACACTTTCTACTACACACTATATTGTTATAGATTGCTTTTATGTTTCATATTCCTATTGAGTTGAAAAGGTCGTACCCAGAGTATGTCCAAAGTTGCAGTCAAATAATTAGATATTTGTTGTGAATTCTTAGTTTCATAGTCTGATTTGATTTTGTGTTACGTTGGAATTCAGTTATTTTGTAGTTTTAAGGCTGTGGAATTCTTGAAGGTAATTATGGCAGTGATACAGTATTACAAATACAAAATAATGTTGGCTCTATGTAAGTAAATTTGGTAAAACACTGTTACAATGATGTCAATCTAAGAGATGCTATTTATCTTTATATAGTGGGGAAATCTGAAAGAAATTCTGTTAAGTGTCTACAAGGTGAATGAGGAATCATTCTGGTTAAATGTTTGCTTTCATCACGTTGACTGTAGCAGAGAGTGCTTGTGTGTGTTTTACAGGGCATATGATTAAAGATCCTTTGAAAAACCCTGTTGATTCGTTTGCGTGGTAATGTTGTAAACATCTTTATTGAGAAAAGTAGTTCTCGACCTTCGTCAAGAAAATCTGTCTACTTCCTTCCAGCTCCTGCATTATAAATCCCCAGCTGACATTTAGAGTGATGAAGTACCTAAAGATGAAGACACAATTATTATTTATGAACAAGGCTGCAGCAATAATAGGAGAATTGAAAAATGCAAATTTTTTTGAATAATATACAATCAATCACTGAGTTTCATTTGTCAGTTAACAGTAGGCTGAGCAGAATTAGAGAATATGAGACAATCCTTCATCCATTCTTTCTGTAAATGGAAAAAACGCATGTTTTCTTCATAAGCCAGTAAGTATGATAAAACAAGAGTTGAAACATTGCTCAAATCAATTATCAATGCAGGCCTCCTGCAACTGTTACATTGTTGTTCATTTGCTTCCTGCTTGGTATTACATAATGTAAAGTTTATGTTTGGAGTCTGATCTTCACTGGCCTGCTGACATATGAGAACAGAAGACAAAAATGACAGAAAACTCATGGTGTGAAACATCAGAAAAGACAAAGAGGCTGAGAATCGCTTACAAACACAGTGCTTGAATAGCTGTGATCAGTACAGTGATGTAGCCTTTAAAAAATCTCTCTTTCTAGAGTTTGAATTTTCCTTCCACAGCGCAAAATTGTGTGGTAATTTGAGTCTCATAATGGAAAGTAGAATGTGTTTAATTTCAGTCAAAGATGGAGGCTTTTCTTTGGATGAAAGTCCAAACTCTTGTAAAACATAGATAACAAGAGCACTCACAGAGCGCAAACCTCCACAAACTGCTAAATCTCCTCTTGGCCAGATATTCAGAGTTATCTGGATCAGTAATCCTGATCATGGTATCATGATCATTCACACTTTAAAGCAGGGATGTCCAACTCATTTTTGTTTAGGGGCTAAATAATAATAATTAATAAAGTCTATCTAATCTAAATACACACAGCTTGATCTCATGAGGGCTACAGATTATAGGCAGAGAAAATGAGCACCTGTAGTTTCAGAATTATAGCAAAGTTTTATAACAATATGATATAAAAATATGTAAGGGACAAGCAAGTGTCACATATCAGTCCCTACATTATCTCAGTTTAAATTCCCTTGATTATGTGACCAATTTGTATTTATTTTTGAGGATTTTGGTGGTATAATTTGAGGTAAGATGCAGGATTCCGGGAAAAATGGAGAGTTCTAAACAATTTGAGATGACTGCAGTCATGGAATATAAGCATGGGAGAACAAATATTGTTTATTTTCAATTAATTTAAATGAGTATATTTGGCCAAGTAGCTGGTAATTTACGCAAGGATTTTTGTTTTCTGTCATTTTTACTTTCTAGACTGAATTGCGTGCTCTAAAGGGCCAGATTTGGCCCCCGGGCCTCAAGTTTGACTTGTGCTTCAAAGGCTTGGAATAATTTTCTATCCTTATTAATAATGATACGTAAGTCAAAATTTATGGGCACCCCCATTTTTTTTTTTCAAAAGATCACGTTGAAATCTGGATGAAACTGATCCAGAATCAATTCATTGATCTGGATCCCATCCTGAAATTAATGGAATATTCCATGGTGTAAGGTCTATCTTTGGCTAAAATGTTGTTAAAATACATTAAGTGCTTTTGACATAATTATGCAAACAGACAAACAAATAACCAATGCTTAAAAAAGTATTTCCTCCACTGTGAAAGTTATTAAAGACAGACTATTGGACAGCTCTCAATCAACCTACACAATTTCCACTGCAATCATATAGGAAATAAAAGATAGCCCAGCCCACGTATTGAATATACACAGTGGCATTATTAAACTTCCAGAGACTGAGATATTTTTATTTGGATCCAGACTAACATACAGAAAAAAACTAATGGTATTGTTGCACTAAGTAAATTCGCATATCTTGCACAAAAAGTATATTATGAAAGCTGGCTTGGCTTGAATAATGTGTCACTCGTTGTATGTCCTACACAACAAATTTGATTCTATGTTTATTGAAAACCTCTAAGTGTGTTAAATTTATGTATTAGTCAGGTATTGTCATCACTCATGCTGGCAGATTCTAAAAAAAATCTAAATCGTGTCACACTGCATTAAAATTACTCTGAAAATTACAAACCCTACTTCAAAGCTTTCAAAAGCAACAGCAGAGGTTTTTTTTCTCCACGTTGCATAATGATTTGTTCATAATGGTAGCCCCACTTTTAGCTCAGCATCTGTCATGTTTGAAGACATTAGGCAAGCTGCCAAATGTTGTAATTTCTGCTGCTGAGCTCCCATTTTAAGGCACTATTGGAGGGTTTGAAGAGACTGATTAAATTATGTACAACATTGTACACGAGTGAAACATTTTGATATAACTGAAAAGAAACGTGAAATATTTCTGAATTACCTGTTTCAGCAGTCACACCTAGATCTATCAACATTTTAATCGCATTTGAATCAAACTGATTCATTGTGAAGTGGTTTTTATTGTATTCTGGATACTAAAGCAATGCACAGACAAAATAATTAGCCAAGATGAGGTGATGATACCATGAATTTGAAAGACTTACACATGTCAGGCTGATACATTTTAAGATTATGAGCAGTGCTCGCTAATCTCAGTATATCCTTTTTTTGCTTGGGGTCATATAGTTTACATATTCAGGATTTAACATCAAACATATGTGCAGCATTTACCATGTATCAACATTTATGTTTATTTGTAATTTAAATTGAAATGTGTTTTACCTTGTCTGCATATGCTATCAAAGGTCAACACTGTGTAGTGTAATGTCATGCAATCTGTTTGTGACAGCTTTGCTTGCTGTATTCTTGGATTGAAAGAAATACATTTATTTTATTACTTAATTGTGACCATATCCACCCCTTTCTAAAGAAGGGTAAGCAAAACTTTATTAAGGGGAAGATATAGAAACAGAGGGCAGTGTTGCACCACTGTTGAGGGGGGAAAGGAACAGGAAAGAAGGAGTTAGGGTGGGACATTAGAAGTGATTGACGCCAAGATATTTTGGTTGTACTGAAAGCAGAATGCGATGCACCTGTTGTGCATATTGTTGCATGCAAGGTACAGCCTGCCCCGGAAGCCCCCCGTCCAAACCAGCCCAGCCCGCCCACAGAGTTAGGTCAAGAATTAGAGTTGGTTTTCTTAAAAACTTACCTCTAGTTTACCTGCCTGTTCCTGTTTTAATGTCTCCTTTGGTTGTTGTAACTTTTTAATTCAGCAACTCTCACCTTTCCAGTCTTTTTGTCTGTTTCACTTCCTTTTGTTTGCAAAAGTAACTAATTGAAGAGTGAATAACAACTGGCCTATCTTTGTGTATTATTTTCTATTTCAGGACAAGGGATGATGTAATTGGGTCATCTTAACTCATTCGCTGCCCGCCCTTTTCAAAGCAACCAACCCCATATTGCCAGGTGTTTTAGATGATTTTCACTGATATTTTTTAAGACCCACAGCATATTTTGTACTATGACAATCTGAAACCAGATTCTGAAAGATTACACTCTCTAGTTTCATAAATTACATGACATGTTATTGTTAGCTAAATAATAATGCTATTTCATAACATTATTATTTTGCTATCTAGGTCAGAGTCGAATGGTTTGCTTACTGTATTTTGGCCTTCCTCCAAGTCTCTCCCCCGTCATTCTCCCCAATGCAACTTCCTCCTCATCCCGTACATGCTGAGTCTCACCGCTTGGCCCGTTTGTTTTTTTTTATCGTTTTCTCTCACCATAGGCCACACTCTCAATAGTCCACTTAGTTCCACACATGCTCTGGTCGAGTGTGCGCTGCTGGGAACTTCAGCATCAACTCTTGTAGCGCCATTTTCTGTCTTGCAAACTCCTTTCCTCTCCCTCTGAGCTCTGCCCATCACGGGTGATCTCCAAAGGTGCCACCTACATGGCACCAGTTTTTCCATTACATTATGATACAAGTTAGATATTGACCGAATAGCTTTGTCACCCTAGCAACCCCAGCCAAAAAACACAATTAACATCTTTAGTCCTCCTGGTAGTCAACGTTACTAAACCAAAAATTGTCTTTAGACGTCTTTGGCAGTTAATTAAATTAATTAAATCAATGCATTTCCACGTATTGGTGACAAATTCCATGTCCCCATTGTCAGAATAGACCTTCTCTTTAACAAATTTGAATAAATCTTGTGACGAGCAGCAGGAGATACAGTGGAGTTAGGGCCTTGCTGAATGTCCGTTTTAATACCAAGAGTCAGGGGGCTTTGATTGTAAGATATTACAATTTGCTTTCTTTGGATACAGATAATGGCACCATGACAGATTGAGGAGGTTGTACCTGTGAATTTAAAGTGTTGTATGTATTCAGTGTAGGCTAATTATAATCTCTAGACAAACCAAAATCAAAAATCTGGCCTGCATTATCTTCCAGTGTTTTTGTTCTTCTTACACATTCACAGCTCAGTCCTTTGAACGACAATATGAAGAACTTTGCAAAAGACGAGTGTTTCTCTGGCAGCCCCACAGCAAGAAGGCTAACAAGACCGTTTTCAAACAAGATAGTGAGAATATTGAGTAACCAACCAAACTGAAATAATCAACAGGGACAGCTTTTATTTAAAGTGATACTTTGTTCAACCATTGAGGGCTGGATTCCTGGGGTCAGCTGTTACTTTTACAGTTTTTTAAAGTTTAACACGTTTGTTTCCAGAAAGTAATTATTTAACACATTTGCACCTGCTGATTTCGAGTCGTATCCCGAATGTGTCAAAGTAAACCTTTCCAACTTAAAACATGTTAATAACTTATGATACTTCATTGTACATAGTGTTTATTCTATCACTTCTGTAGCCATTTAAAAGAAAGAGAGAGAGAGATGAAATTCAAGTGCTTTGATGTTGGAAGAAATTTTTATAAAGTAGTCCAAGTTTTAGTGTAAAACGTTGCACCAAAGACCAAAAAGGCAGGGAGGTTGAAACTAAAGGCCGACCATATCTGCTGATAACTAATATATTGGTTGATAGCCAATGTATGAGCTGATATATGGTCAATGGTTGCCGAACGGTAAATGCACATATGCCGAACGGTAAATGCACATATGTCAAACTCAAGGCCCGCTGGCCAAATTCGGCCCGCCAGAGCATCTAATCCGGCCCACGGAAAGAAGATTTTGTTTAAAGTAAAAAAAAAATACAACGAAAAACTGTACTTTTTCTAAATTTTTCTCAAGTTGCAGATCAATTATGATGGAGGTTGCAGAGCTGTATTATTTACAGTAATATTAAATTGCAATTATTTTCGAAGACCTGGAAAATTCTCGCAAATTATACCACAGAATTCTGGCAAATTACATAGCAAATTTCCAGAAAATTAATTGCAAAGTCAGGGACAAATTTGAGCAATTGCTTCACATTCAGGATTTTGTTTGAATTAGTTTTTTTCCTTCACAAAAACATAAAAAAATAAAAAATAATAATAAATATACATATGTATTGGTCCAGCCCACTTGATTTCAAATTGGGTCACCTGGGCCATTACTGTGGGATGTTGAGCAAGTCCCTTAACCCTCGCTACAGTCGCTACCCTCCGCTCCGAATAATAAGTCGGGCTGTTGTTTAAACCTAAACCATAATCTAATTCCATTTTAGTCTGCTTTAAAGGTAGGAGGCAACCCAGGTAGGTCATTAGTCCATTGAAATGTCAAAGTAAAAACCTAGTATATATGCTGTTGTTGGGAAAGTGTGATATGATAATTATAATGCATAGACATCCAGAAGCTATTCTCCTGCTTAAAGCATTCCTCTACTTTGCCGAGTAATACCACACACCTGAATACCACTGTATATAAACCAGAAATTACACATTTGTTCCAGAACAGCGAAAAGGATAATGTGTAAGCTATCAAAATATCTTGCCATGCGTCAGGTAAATTATCAAATACATTACTTTTGTAATCCACACAAATATTCAACAGAAGGACAATGTCGTAGTAATCTATAGAAGCCTGATTCATCATCAAAGTAAACATAACCTTTTCTACCAATGCCATTCTTTAAAAAAAACAAACAATAGCCCATAAAGGCACATGGTTACTGCTCAGCTCAGTGTTATCACCTCATACCTTCTTGTTTCTTGCCTTCTCCACAGAGAATTATCATGTGCCTTCTATTGTCATCCACAAGCAAGACCAATGAATGTGATTCATTTGATTAGATCAAGCTACATCAGGGCTCCAGTGGTGCCTAGTATTGATGCTTTAGATTGGTGGACACTAGTCAAAACTGAATATAGAGCCTTTGATGCAACAAATGGTATCAGAACCAGTATTAACCACTTTTGCTAACCAAGATATATAAACTCCCCAGTAGCAGAAGTGACGGGAGTAATAATTTTTGGGAGAGTCAAGTCTATCAAGGTGATCATCCAGTCCTTAAATTTCATCATTGACTATGCATTTCCTGGACATTAGCGATAACATTTTCCACTAACTTTTAGGTGTCAGATATTTAGATGGTTATATGAGTCACATTATGGTCAAAGTCATAGCTAATTGGCATATCTGCTCAAAAAGTCAACAATGCCCCTATTGATACCCATTACTGTTGCTTAGTACCCATCACCATAACAACCAACTTATTGGGTTTATTGTCTTGAAGAACCTGAGAGAGGAAGAAATAGCCATCAGTCACGCCAAAACAAATTGGTTTTTGGCTTTTATCTACAAATGCCAAATGTGCAGCAGTATATGCAAGGACGCTCTGTAAAGCCACAGCACCATTATTGAGTCAAATTAAGCTGTGTTCTACTTGAGTGCTTGACCCTTCTTTCCAGAGGAGGCAAATCATTGTGCTGCATTAGGAGGCACCAATTGATCCTGTCTACATTTAGAATATAACTGTCTCGGGGCTAATGCACCCCCTGCCATTGGCACTGAAGATGATCATCCGCTCAGACCCCTCCCCACACACACACACACACACCCACCTACCCACCCTGAGATCCTCATTAACACTGACGAGCTTGTTCTTCCCACACTGACATCCTAATTTTTATTTTCCACTCCCGTCGCCTGTCTTCCAAGCAAGTCAACGTGGAGTGTAGCGTCATGAACTCCTTTGTCGTTATTTTTTTGTCTTTTAAGCCCCCTTATCTCTTCTCCCTTCGCCTCTACTGCTTTTTTATTTTTCACCCCCTGAACTTCCTAATCCTTCGTCTCTATTTTTATCCGCCTTGGTCTTAGTGAGAAGGGCTGAGGGGGGAAACTGAAAGGGAATTAGTGAGTCCTCTGTGTCATTGAAGCCACAGAGACTGACAGTGAAACGCCAATAATGAGAGCCCTCGCCTTAGTTTCCTCCTTCACTGGCCAAGCTCCTCTCCGTCCATTGGGTCGCATCATTTCTGGTTCAAAGGTCCGTTTTCTTCGCAGTACAGAAACTGCCACGTACACTTTCACCTAAACATGTCTCCATTAGTTGAATTATTCGAAGTAGTTAAACATTCTAGTTCAGAGATGGGCACCTCTATCACAGCAAGGGCCACAAAAATTGTGATTGTATCTGATCAGAGGGCCACATTTATGTCAGCATTTAGAATAATGACCAATTAAAGCAAAAAAGGGGTTCGACTTTGGGGTTTTGATGTTTTTGTGTGTTTTAGTTATTTTTTGAGTTCTTGTTATAATTTTGTGTATTTTTTGTCATTTACTGCATTTTTGTTGTCGATTTGTGCCCTTTTGGGGTCACTTTCTGTATTTTTGTTGTTTTCTGTATTTTTGTTTCATTTTTTTGTAATTTAATTAACAGTTTGCGTGTCTTTGGAGTCACCTGTTGTTGTTTTGGGTGCTTTTGTCGTCATTTTGTTTGTTTATGTGGTAGCCGTGTTTCTCTTTGTCGTCATTTTGTGTTTTATAAGTCATTTTGTGTATTTTGGGAGTTCTTTTGTGTACTATTATGTTGGGCTTCATATTTCTTCCAACTTCTTGGATTACAATTTTGGGGGATTTGCTTTGGGGGCTGCAAAAAATTTGACTGAGGGCCACTTGTGGCTCCTGGGTCGCCAGTTGCCTACTGTATGTCTGTTCTAGATGATAGATTTTAGGATCTTTTCTTATTAGTTTGTGAGTTTCAGGCATGGAGCGGCTATATGTTGAGATCTGCTGTGGAGGAAACTGCAGTATGAAACGTGTTCTATATCATCTGCTAATTATTGTCAAAAAGCTTCCTTTCAAATCATCAAGCAAATTCACTTTCTCCACACAGCTATTGATTGTTTGAAGCATTCAACGTGCCAACATCTTCTATTGAGCAGCATTCAATCAACGGATATGTTTGCGGACCTATCTGGCCAATGCAATTTGTTGCCAGCCAATACCTGCTGTTAAGCAAGAAGCTCGATTGATCACCCTGTGTATGCAGCACTTGTAAAATCAATGGCAGAAATATGACTGTAAATCAACAACACAATAGCACAGCTGTTACAGAAGGCAATAAGGGGGGAAGTGAGTATTTCTATACAGAGATTAAAATTGTGACGTGAGGCATTTTAGAGAAATTCTAATTTACTCGACCAAGGTTTTGAAACATTCAGATTTAGTATTTTGTTTCAACTCTCACCTTGTGCTTTCATTTTCCTTGGTTTTCTGCTGTCCTTACCCTGGGACAGTTTCCATGGTCAATAAGGTGAATTCATTAAAAAGTTAAAACCACAAAAATATGTTAATTAAAGAAGAACTTTAACAAGGACCCAAAGTAAAAGTGGAAAGAGATCATTCAATGACTTATTTGCTGTGAATAGAGATGCTCAAGTGAAACCAATGCCACTCCAAAGAAGATAAAAGCATAAAAACTCAAACCAATAAGGCTATAGCTGCTCTATATATTCAAAGCTAAAAAAGGAAAAAAAAAACTAGAGATGCACTAATCCTTGAACAGAATTTTATTACAAATTTATATTTATTTTATATAAACACTACTTTTAAAGCAGTGGTAACTTTATCAGAGGTGCTGAAGCTTAATCAGTGAATTCACATAATCCTAAAATGTGATTACAATTATATCTTTAAATTGATTAAAATGTAATTATGATTACAGTGACCACCATTTTTTTTACAATTAAAATTAAAATTATTATTTTCCCCTAAGAGTCAATTACAATTAAGTTTTGAATTACTAAAGTTCAATTACAATGAATCCCAATTACTGAGCCTTTAATAAAGAAGCCTATATAATAGAACCTTCCACAAGTGAAATTCCTTGTGCTGTTTTAAACTGTACTGGTGAATAAAAAAACTTTCCTGATTCTGATACAGTATGTGTGAGCCATAGAACTGTAACACGTTCCACAGGTTTGCGTTGTAAATAACAGTTTTTATCTCATTTTCATGCCAAATACAATAACAAAGTTGATTGTCTGAACTAAATTATGATTACAACAGCAACAGATTTTTCCAATTGCAATTACAAATATAAATTTTTCATCATTGTAATGAATTATCAATCAAGCAATTACAATGATTATTGACCCCAACTCTGGCCGTACCATCATACGTCATCAACCCAGCGCTATGACTGAACAGAAAAGTCCTTGTTCTCCCAATTGACCACACCAGGCCTACCCCTGCTGAACCCCTGAAACATGACTTACTGAACCCCTGGTTAAAGGTCCCATATCATGCTATTTTTCACCCATCTCCATTTGTTTCAAGAATTCCCAAAACATAGTATTTGAGCTTTATTTTCCAAAACTTTCCTGTTTTTCAGAGTTTTAGCCCGTGAAAAGTCACTTTCTGAGCAACTCGACACAAACGGGCTGATTTGCATCCAACTTATGCATATTCATGAGTGGGCGTGTCTATAGGCAGGACACTGACGTCCTCCTAACTCCACAGTGACGTAGGGCCAAAGGACAGCCCGCCCTCCTCCCACCCACTTGTAGCTGAGCTCATGCTGCTTTATAAACATGAGACAGAGCGTGGGGGCAGGACGTTCGCCGGTACGTACGACTGTAGAAAATACATAGCACTGCGTGAAGGACGCTGAAATGCTCAACTTTGTGGGCGTGTCTGTTTACATGTCAATCATGGCATAGAGCTTCCTGGAATCGGGGCTTCTCCAGTTCAGTGCCGCGTCGAATTCGTCATCAAAGTGGGAACATGTCATCAAATTGGAACGAGATGTTTGGGCTCACCCTGCAGTAAGAAAGGAGCAAAACACCCTCTAACGATTGAGGGAATCAATGAAAAAAACACTTTGGCCATGTGTATGAAGCTCAAATAGCACTTTATCATGTTTAAAGCACAGAAAAGTTGATTTAGCTTAACATTGGCCCTTTAAGAACCACTGTTTCACATTTAACAGTTGACAGCCTCCATCATTCCAAACAGGTGGGTGGTTAACAACCAGATTGGCTAATGTATGGACACAATGGTTACACTGATTAAACCTCCACAGCTTCAAATGATTCTGGTATTTTCTCAATAGTCTGTGATTATAAATTTGAAGTAATTTGAGACTCCTGCAATAGTCATGAGGCACTTTACAAGTGAATTAGATTAAAAAAGTAAAATTTGTCACAATGGTTTCTCTCTGTATTGTAATAAAGCCCGCGGGCACTTTTACCGTAAGATTTAAGAGACCTACCATGGTTTTTATAAGAGTTCAAAGGTGAGACTAGTTTATTAGCTGCTCTGCTTATGTTTGTTCCCAAAGCCCACTGGTATTTATTGTTTTTGGGGGAAAAAAAACACACCAAAAAAACAGTCTCAATCTCTACATAACTCCTTCAAAGATATGATCGCTATTTTATTAAATAGTTCTTTTTATTGCTTCCCACTGCTTGTTTTTATTCAGATGTTACTGGTTTATGATATTTTTTTCCTGATTTGTGCAACTTCCATTCATAAATGACAGATGATATCTATAGTCATGGTTAAAGCTGCGAAACAACACACACTTGTTCAACAGCTGTAAAAGAAAGTCGTTAAACAACAGATAAAAGACACGGTCCGCTCCTGTGCTGTGTTATCAGCAATACATTACCACACTTGCTTGGTCACTGGTGAAACAAATGTTAGCAATAAAAAAAAAAAAAAAAACTTAAAGTCTGATGCTTGTCGTTACGTCTCAGCTGAGTGACTATCGGCTCTTAACTTTGCGCGACCTTCAGGAAGAAAGTGCCATTCGCTGGCCGTTGGGGTTTAGTGGGTTGTGCGAAAGAACGCCCTGGTACATTAAACCACCAACGAGGTACACAGAGCTCTGTCATAAATGGGATATAACCTCTGATATGTGACTTCAGTGACTCTCAATGTGATGCTTCAAAATTACCGGTGGCATTCAGGCCTGGAAAGGTGCCATGTTTTCTAAGTCTACGGCTCTTATCTGTCACAGGCTAAGAAATATTTCCACTACCACCTAAAGTTTGAATAAAGATAGTGACTCTAGTGACCTCTATATATAAATTACTTTGCATTCATTTCCATTTAAATGTATTGATATTTCAAACCTCTTTTAGGTAAGGTGACATGGACATATACACACAAGAATGACATTGAGTACATTACTTTCCCAAGAACATGTCACTAAAAACTCCAACTTTGGTTTGCATTGAATTAGTACGTACAGTAAGTAAGTAATGTATTTATAAAGTGCTTTTTGCAGATAAAATCACAAAGTGCTGTACAGAGCTGTGGAGAAATTAACACAACAGATGCAACATCATAATAGAATAATAAAACATGGGTGCATTTACATCACAGGAGCAGCGTCATAAAAGGATAATAAAAATTTAAATCCAGTTCACTAAAAGCTTTTCTGAAAAGTAAAGTTGTCAACAGTTTCTTAAAAGTGTCCACACAGTTGAGCTCCCGGAGAGACTGGTGCAGGTTATTCCAGAGTCTGGGGGGCCACAGCCTGGAACGCCAGGTCTCCTCGGGTTTCAAATTTAGTTTTTTGGATCTGTAGGAGACCCTAGTCTGAGGACCGAAGGCTACGCCCTGAAGTGTAGGGGCACAACAAGTCCGGGATATATTGAGGGGCCTGGCCAGGTAACACTTGGAAAGTCAGAACTAAGATTTTATACTCTATGCGAAACTTGACAGGAAGCCAGTGCAGAGCAGAAAGAATGTGAGTGATGTGAGATGTTCTGGGTAGAGTGTTTAAGTAGAGCAATACGTTGATTAGGATGGATTTGAAGTAGTTTAAAACTGTGAAACATTATTTTTAAATTTGAAGCAATGGATGGATTAAACACTTTTCAGTACAAAGGGCAGGTCTGAAGGTGAGTTGTTTAGAGCCTCTGCAGAAAAGTACAACAAAACACCTAGGGGTGGATTCACTAAGATCAGAAATAAAGGGTGGTAAACCAGGTGCGTCCCTAAATCCTTCACTAACATTGCGGCACTAATAGCTGTGCGTATAGATGTGGTTGAGACCGCCCTATTTAAATTAATATTTGCTCGTTCATCGTGGGGAGACGAGTGCACAGAAGCACAAAGTTCAATTGGAGACAGATGGACTTCTCTGTCTGCTGCACAAACATTTAAAGGGCCCATGTTAAGCTAAACCAACTTTTCTGTGCTTTAAACATCATAAAAGTGCTATTTGCTTACTGCAGGGTGAGCCCAAACACCTAGCTCCAATTTGATGACGCGTTCCCACTTTGATGAAGAATTTGACGCGGCACTGAGCTGGAGAAGCCGCGCCTCCAGGAAGCGCTCTGCCATGATTGACATGTAAACGGACACACCCACAAAGGTGAGCATTTCAGCGTCCTTCGTGCAGGGCTATGTATGTACCGGTGAACGCGCCGCCCCCACGGTCTGTCTCATGTTTAGAAAGCAGCATGAGCTCACCTATGGAGTGGGTGGGAGGAGGGCGGTCCGTCCTCTGGCCCTACGTCACCGTGTGAAGAGGAGGAAGTCAGTGTCCCGTCTATAGACACGCCCAGAGGCTAAAACTCTGGAAAACAGGCGAGTTTTGGAAAATAAACCTCAAATACTATGTTTTTGGGGTTCTTAGAACAAATGGAGATGGGTGAAAAATAGCATGATATGGGACCTTTAATAATTTAGAAAACAAAATAAACAAATAAAAATTTAAAACCGGCAAATTGATGCGAACTTTATCAATTTATCATGCGTATGTCCCATAGAAATAAACCAGGGACATCGCACAAGCTATTTTACTTTGCACCCGCACACATACCCCTTTATAACAGAGTATGTACACCTCTTTGTACATCCAACCTTCAAAAACATACTAATTTGGCCATAAATGACAACTCTACTTAAGCTCCCACTATAAGAATGCATACTTTCAGCGGGCACTGTACTTATGGGTATAAATACATGTGAATGGATAAGTGTGCTACACAGTATAAAAGGCTTTTGAAATAATCAAGTGGTGCTCTAAACTCAATTAAGAACAGAATGATTGAAACCTTCACATTGCGTTTCTATGCCAGACAAGAACAACAGTGATCGGCTTGACACTGTTTCATTGTCGTTTGTTCCCCGTAAATTAAAACAAAACAAACATCCTTTATGGTTTTGCTGCAACTTTCAGTCCATGAAAACACCCGAAATTTGAAATGTATTTATCTAAAGGCATAATTTCAGCTGTCCTCTGATTTTGACATCTGCTTATCAGAGCTTTGTTGAGACCTTGAGTTAAGACTGGTTTTTGCTGGCACTGTGAATACAGCACAATCTGTACTGCGAGTAGTCTAACATGACTCAGCAAAGGTTCAACGTCTCGGTTCAAAAGTACAATGGATAATGCAGTCATTGTGTGTAAACATACATGAAAAATTGTACACATGAACACTCATTTGATGATATGATGATTAATATAATAATTGCCGTAACACATGGTAAACCCCTTGAGATGCAACGTCTCGTTTTTGACATGTAACATGTCACAAACGGCAAATTACAAAACACAAAACAACCAATACTGATAAAAAGACAATTTTGCTTGCATCCCATAACCTCCCCTACTACCCCACATCTCAGGGTACATATATCCACATTCATGTAGACATAAGTGTATACAGTATACAGGTACACATCATACAACTAGATACAGCAGACATATATACATGCGCATATAATGCATATATACATAAGTGTAATGTCTTGATAAGTGACTTTGGCAGAGTTTTTGGAGACAAACACAATAAATTACAGCAAGAATTAATTAAAACCACTTCTATGTATCTACGGGACTCGACATCCCACAATGCAATGCGTGAAACTTTTTCAGCATGCCAATAAATGGATATCAGTGGACATCAAAACAGACTTTCGAGAGGCAATTTCAACCTTTTGCCTTTGTGAATAAATTATTTATGATTTATTGACCTATGAGGCCTACACTAGGTTTTTATCTGTTAAAAAAAAATGATCGTCTCCAGCAGCTTTAACCTCTAGCCCTGTGTTAACAAAAAACACTGCTAATAGGAACAACATCTGCTATTGTGACAGGTGCAAAGGTTTATTTTTTCGAACCGTATGGGAATACAAAGTCACCATCGCGTTCCTGGGCCTCGATGTAGTTGGTCTCAGCATGCACGTATTGTTGGAACAGCAGGCCATTGCAAAACATGAGGAGTTATTCATAATTTTAAGTATTCATTCATGTGTGAAAGCAAACCACAGAAAACTTCTTTAAAGTGGATTCATTAGTTTTAATCCCGCTAAGACTGAGTTTGTGCCAAAAGATATTTGAATATTTTGTTTAATGACCTGCTAGCTTACGCTATAACCCTTAGCAAGGAAGACACAGACATATTTTCTTTCTCATGCTTCTACATATAAAAAAAAAAAATGTTTAGGCTGAAACTTAATCTTAAAAAGTTGAAGCAAATAAAGAGAATCAATCGGAGCCACTCCAATCAGCTACTCAACCACATTTAGTGAGAAAGAGCTCTTTGTGTCTTTTTAAAAATACATAAAATGCTAGTGATGTGATCTTGTCATCTGTGTAGATTTCAGATACTGAATTATTTTTTTTAATATATGCTCACACGTAAAAGTAGACAGATCCGTTATGGCCGGGCAATTTGATGAAAGTATTAACAATTACTAATTATTTCTGACAAGTAGTTCAGTGTAAGATTCAATTAGTATGTTTTTATGATTTTGTAAAAGTAAAATAATGATATTGGGGATGCACGGATAAAGATCTACTGGGCTTGTAAGAATGATAACCTAATAAGATGCTGGTGACCGATTATTTTTAATCAGATAAATCTAATGTATCGGACTCATAGATCAATAAATAAGGATCATTTCCTTAAAATAAGTTTTATAAAAAGGTTGAAATTGCTGCTCAAAATTTGGTTTTTGTCTCCATTGTAAAAACTCTAATATTTTAGTTGAAAAAAATGTGCGTTGCATTGTGGGATGTGGTGTCTTGTAGAGGGATACATAGAAGTGATTTTATGTCATTCTTACCAGAATTGTATTTGATTTATTGATCTCTGATGCATATGCTATGGATTTATCTGATAAATAACTTTCATCTCCATCAGCAGTAAAAAAAAAAAAAGAAAAAGTTTTGAAGAAAATTTCAACGCTATCATAATTTAGAAAGCAAACAGTATGGATTATAATTAGATCATTAACAAACTATATTAGGATTTAAAATAAATGAAATCAGTACTCATTAATAACATATGCTATATCATATAAATCTTAATAGTTAGTGATACATGAGAATAATTATGTGCTGAAAACTCAGATATACCACTGGATCCTCACCAGAGTAGTATAAAGAAAAGAAGTATATTTGTGTGTTTTAAAGAATTTATATTTTAATAATAATTAATATTTTTGATCTCGTTGTCATAGGTTGCTCTTAAAATATCAGCTGATTCAGATAAGATTCCTCCAGATAAATATAATCCATCTGAAACCTAAAGTGATTGTCTCCATACAGTAATAATATTTTTATTTATTTAGAATTTCTTTAGAAATTAGAATGTGCTTTTTTCGGGGCACTGTGAGCTCTGAAGTGCAGAAAACATGTCGTGTAATGCTCCTCCAGTCTTCTTCTGCTGCTTGTTAATTAATGGCACTTTTCCAAAAACATTTTTTCCACTCAGCTTGAGTGCATTGAATCGACATGTGTTCAAATCAGGTCGAATTATCCTTGGTAGAATTTGAAGCAGATCCACCTCTGCTCTGGTTTTAAGAAGGGGATATTCCTCTTTTTAAAATGTGTTTGTGAAATAGGATCAGTGATGGCAATGTTTTTTTTGGATTGGCTCCTAATCTGCTTTGTGTTTATTAATTAACCTTACATCCCTGGCAGACAAATTATATTTGCCACATTTTACAAGTTAAACTGCTTCTTTTTTTTTTTTTTTATCTTGTCTGCACATGCTGTCAAAGGTCAACACCACAGGAAGTGCAATCATTATGAGACAGCAATGCATATTTTGTTATTGCAATAAAATACATTGATTTATTTTATTGATTAATTGTGACCATCACCAGCCCTCCCTAAGGAAGGGTAAGAAATATTTTATTATAGGGAGGATATAAAAAGGGAGAGCAGTGTTACACCTAAGTGGAGGGGGAGGGGGGAGGGGAAAGGGAGCAGGGAGAAGAGACTCAAGGCAGGAAATAGAAAAGGTGGGGAAGAATAGACTGTTTTGCAATGAGGGTGAGATGTGAGGTTGTAGAATATATTGTGCTTATTATGTTGTGTAATCCAGCCAGTATGGTGACAAGTGTGAAGCTTAGCTATAATGGTGGTGGCTGTGAACAGGGGGAATGAGTGAATGGTAGTACCTAAAGCAGGTATTTGGGATTAACGTGTCTAAAGTTAAACTGCTTCTATTGGTGCATGATGTCTGCTCAGGGTGGTTGGGCCATTGTTAGTTTTTTTATTCTTATTTATTTATTTTTTTTTAACATTCATTAGCAAATGGCTGCAGCTGGACTAAAGGTATTAAACCAATGTATAATTTCCTTTGGGTTTTCTTTTCTTCCATCAATTTTATCTTTGGCAGTCAGCTAGTATCTCACTACACAATACAACTAAAGCTGCTTACTTATTACTTTGAGTGTGTTTGCTAAGATTTGTACCTGGAAACGTTTAATAGGATTGTGTCCGAATAGTCATATCTCCTTTCCTATCCACTTTTCCTTAACCCCATGACGTCAACCACGGGGAGTTAGGAGACTTCATAAAGGAGTTAGGGAAAGGCAATCACCTTTGTTTTGACAATCAGACTGTAATAATCTGATGACGACGAAGGTTAGTGACGTCTGCCATGGTGAAAAAACTACAAATTTCCAGAAATGCACTACTAAACTACTTTCTGCTGATATAATCTCAAATATCACAAGGTTTGAATGTAAATCAAAGAAAAATAGACTATCAGGCTTTGAGGAACAAAAGTGAAACTAAAAGAACGTCACATTGAGAATGATTTCTCACACTCACCTTCCACTCAGAAATATGAATTATGTATGCTAAAAATGTCTCTAACTTTTTATTCAATGACAGATTGATCTGTTTTTTTGTCAGTTATAATCTGATAATATGTCTTGTATATCATAACATATCGGTATTAAATTATTCAATGTTGTTGAAGGCATATTATTGCATTGGTAATTTACATAATCTGTGTCCCTTTTCAGTCTTTGTTTCCGTGAACACTCTGATAAGCGGGACCCTTTAAATGTCTTTGTCGCCAGGAATTGTGGGGCAGCATTATCTCGTCTCCTTTGGTAAAGGATGCATCAGTGTTTCCTAGGCTAAAGGAGGTTATAAAGGAATCATTAAGCCTCCTTCCTTAGCTTTTAGAGAATTGGAACACTCCTTATCATGGCCGCCACTAAAACACTTCCGGGGGTTAAGGAAAAGTGGATAGGAAAAGAGATAGGAGGGACTATTCGGACGCAGCCTAGGAGTACAACCTTTGCCTTCAGAGCTAAGATACAAATGAAGTATATAATGTGACTAATAATTAGGTTGGGGGAAGGAGTGTTTATATAAATTTCGACATCAGTTAATATAGAAAATTGTTGGACAATGTCGGCATATCTGATATCAGCAAAAAGGTAATATCAACAATCTCTCTATTAATAAGGTTTAATCAACATTGAAAAATGTGTTTGGTTGTTTTGTAGTTCATGGTTTGTGTATCAGAGATTATTATGTATACTCAGCCAATCAGAGGATAGTGTTTCAGTAATAGAGAGTCAAACATACGACCTGTGAGCCAAATCAGGCAAATAGAGGGTTCAGTTTTCTGCATGTACAACCATTGTTAAGTTCGATAGAAATACAGAAAGGATGTTTATCAAGTAGTGTTTTTATAATTGTGCCCATACCTTTGATACATTTACACTTGAGTCAGTAAAATAATATGTAGATTTCCAATGAGTTACTGTCAATACAAACGTGAACTGAACTGAAGAGTTAGATGATTTATGAGTTGATATGCAAATATGTCACTAGTTTTGACACTTCAAAGGTCTAATCGCATAAAAAAGTCTGAAATAAATTAAAATGTATATATTACATGTCACTGATACATTTATCCAAAGGCCAAATGTGTCCAACTGCCTCCACCAGTTTGTCATTTTTCCATTGAGCCTCCTGGAGCAATGTTGTCCCCACAAAAGCTACTTAGGAATTCAGAGTGATGTATAAGACAACATAAGGGATTAGTGTGGGCCCTGTTCTTTCACTGCTTTATGGTCGAACACCTCAAGAAACTGTGACGTTATTTAAATACCCGTAGATGCTCATTGCATTGTGGGATGTGGATGCATCGACGTGTTGTTACGACTTTCTTACCATAACTTCTTCACAACTTTCAGTTCATTCAAAAAGTCATAATTATGAGATAGAAAATCATAATTATAAAATTAAAATGATTTTTTTATGTAAAGTTGCAAAGAAACATACAAATATGTGACAGTAATTTTGCACTTTTTTTTACTTCATCTACACTATGTACCATGTGTTGAATTCTAAGAACTGAATAAACAGCCAGAATATGCGTCTTGAATTAAGTGTATCTCATAATTATGACTTGCCGTGGTGATTACTATTAAATTTGTTACTGGCGGAAACAGGCTTCTATACAAAGACAACAAATCACTGCACAAACGAAGTAAAAACATTCTATGCATCCGTCTGTGGGACTCATCATCCCATATTGCAATGCGAAAAATTTTTTGTGAAACAATTATCTGTGTTTCCGTTAGTATTTTGCAAAATAAAAGCTATAATTCAAAATTTTTGAACGTGTTTCCATTAAAGGTGCAGTCAGCAACTCTTAGATCTTGCCCCGCCTCCAAACTTCCCAAAGTCCCTCCTTCAGAGGAGCTAACAGGCTAACGTTAGTCCGACAGCAACATCACAGTAATATAACATGCTCTGTTAAAAGCATGTTACTGCAGCGCTTCTCTCTCTCTCAATGTGCACACACCACAGCAGCAGCAGCAACAACACAGTGTCACTTAGAGCAGCACACATGTAGGCTGTGCGTGAACACAAACAACACATGCACTACAGAGTTCTAGTGTAACAATTACAAATCAAACATAATGTAAATCAATCAGCAGTATTTACCTTTCAAGCAGAAAAGTTGCTAATTCCATCTTCTCCTCCTCCGGACCATACACTGTAAAAAAAGACTTGGTGCTTCAGCCACAGGAAAAGGGTGGGGACTGTGAGCAACAGCTGTCAGACAGCCCATCAAACACAATCCTGGCTGTGATTGGTTCTTTTAGCTCAGTCGTGGTGCATTGTGACTATCTGCCAAAGGCTGCAGGAGCAGCAGGGATGACTCAATGAGCCAGTTTCATGTAAAGCTGTCCTTACATAGTGACAGCTTTAGCAAATATGACAAAAAGTCACTTTTATAAGAGTTGCAGACTGCACCTTTAAAGGTTGTTTTGGGCAGGAGCCTCGTAACTCCTGTGAAATCTCATCCCACGAGACTTCGCTGCAGGAAGATGGACACTAATAATTGTTTAGTATATGCTAAAAAGTCTCGGTCTCCTCATCTGTCCACTCGTACCGCACCCCGTTTTTTTGGAGAGAAGTGGTCATGTGACCAGGTATGTCAGGTTCTCTGATGTGTAATTGCGGAAAAAAAGTGTTTTCATAGTGCTTTTGCGACTCATTTTAATATCAAAACGTCTGAAAAGTCAGTTTTTTTGTTTTTGTTTTTTTTTCCTCCAAAATTCAGGTGTTTCCATTTCCAGATTTTATTGCCCTATTTAGATTTTGTGCATTTCCAAGGGTAATGGAAACACATCTAATTTCAATAAGAGTGTTTACAGTGATCAAAACAAGCAATTTTTATTTTTGTTAAGAAATTGTCTTGATTTATTGATCAATGAAATCAAAAAATAGCATCTCCAGCAGCTTTAACACAGTGCATTAACTACTTTAACAGGTTACAGCTGTGTGTTTACTTCACCTGTCAGTGGTCATAATGCTATGGCTGATTTGTGATTATGTGATAAAATGTTTCTAAGTGATTTGTTCTGAGGAGCTTTATGAGGTGGCGTATTATCTCCTCTTTATTTATTGGTCACTTACATCTACCCCTGACCTCCCTGCAGTTCCTTCTACTGCAGACTGTCAAAACATTTGCATATTTCACAGATGAGTCAAGCCACATATGATAGCAAATTATCATTAATCAACTGAGAACTCATCGCATCTCACTGTTGGATGTGCACGCCACTTGTGTGCGCATGTGTCTCAGTGCGTAAAAAGGTTTTAAAGAGTCGGCGATGACATTTATCAAGTCTGTCACATCGACTGCAGAGCTGTAATGAAATTTTGAGAGTAACAAATGATTCACGGCGTAATGCATTTCTGGCACGCTACATTAAAAACAGTATTCTTCGACGGCCGCTTTTTTTCGTCGCTTCATAGTGATGGTGAATGTATTTGTAATTAGAGGGAGGCGAGGATTTCCTGTGTTTTACAGATGGTCAGCGTTTTCTCCACACTGCGAAATTATTATCAAGGATAAGAGACATTTTATGAGGAAACAATCTGTACTGTGGTCAGAGCTTTTTTGAACTGAGACGTAATTTTGCAGACGATGTTGAGGGTCCTGCATACATATGAGATATTGCCATTTCTAACCCTTCTTTGCATACTTGAGGCGTTCAGGCAAGAGTTGGAAAGAAAGCAAACAAGCAATGAGTTCGTTTATTTAATCATCTTTTTAAAAGTGTTTAAAAAACAAAAAAAGTGTTTGAATAAGTCCATGCTGAAATTTAACTTCAATATCATTTTAAAGTGAATTTTTTTCTTCTAGCAATAATTGTGGGCTTTGTTTCTATGTAAGTAAGAAACTAATTTTTATTTATAGAGTGCTTTTCACAGGTAAACACAAAGTGCTGTACAAACATTTCAGTATCAATCCGTCTAAAGTCACAAATAACACGGGAGACGAGAACAGGAGTGTGGTGTGATTAGCTGTCTTATATAAGTAGTCTCCTCTCCTATTCAATTTAGGCATTATAAATATAGAAGCTTACATATATTTCTGTCAGGCTTGTGGGCAGATTTATGTAATCATTTTAGCTAGGTTATGATTGCTCTGAGGAAGGCTTTGCAAAAAGGAAACTGAGTGTGAAGACTTTTTATATATTTCCGTTCTCTTTCAGGCACTCATAGCTGCTATCAACATGCAAACATATCCATTTAATGTGTCATTACCAATGCTGATTAATTTTGTCATCAATTGTGATTTGTGGTTGAATGCTGTTAAAAGTGTTTGAAAATGTGATTGTTTTTGGTAGCATTGATTTTTTTCATTTGAAAGTATGGCAGTATAAACATTGCAAAAACCATTATGATTATGGCACACATAAGGTCTTTAAAGGGATCCTCCGCTGTTTTTACAAATGTGGCCTAAAGCCTTTGAAATGTCCTCATTAGAAGATCTATGCCTAACAAAACGCATTATTTTGCACCATATTTGTTTTATTAACTTTTAAAAATGGGTCTACTTTACCGTTTTAGAGCCTGTGCACCGCCCTGTTGAAATGACGTCATTGATGACGTGAATCGCAACTTTTAGTTCATTGAGTTCTACAGGAGTGAAGCATTCAGGATCATTCAGCAGCTTTTTCAGTCAAAATGAGAACTTGTGCTGTTTTGACTCGCTATAAAAATCAAATCAAATCAGTAAAAGTGAAAAAAGCCGATGTAAACCTATTTTGTTTACCGAAATTTGACAAACAAATTTCGTGACCCGAAAAAATCTGTGACAACAGGGGGCGACAGTTCCAACTCTGATGTTTTGTAGACGGCATGAAGAAGAGAAAAAGAGCTCTGTGCATGTAAATACAGGCAAACAGGATCGACTGCTGCTCATTAATGCCGACACAAGTAGAATCTGTCTGCTACAAAGAACCAGCGTTCTTGTCAGAAACGGTTGAAGGTATGGTTTAATTATCCAGATTTTTTTGCTCTTCTTCTCTTCTTCATGTCATCTATGAAACAGCCGAGTTGGAACTGTCGCCCCCTGCAATCACAGATTTTTTTCTGATCTCCCCTCAAGCTTGTGGGGGTGTGGCTTGACGGGAGCATACAGGAGGGGGTGGAGCTTAGAGGATGAATTGCTGGGGCTCAAATTTTGCACGCCCTTTTTTTTGTCTGCCAGCTCCTGCTCTACACTTGAAAAAACAGCTTTTATCAAATATTTACAATTATGTGACAACATTAATAGTGATGCATTAAAAGGTACTAATGTACTAATGTCGGGTTCCGGCTTAATTTAGTTCGTTATACCATTGGCTCGGGCTGGATTCAGACGCTGCATAGTAAATAAATGGTCAGGTGTTGTGTTTCGATTGACGTGAGAAAGATGCACGTACCAAAACTTATGTCTGTATATTTTTTAAATTTCCATCATGATTATTCATTGTCAGGGAAATTCAGGATTGGTTGATGTAACAGCCTATATCTGATTCCAGCCTCTTATGATTAGATTGCATGAAAAATATACTTTTCAGACCTCGTCAGTAAATTTGGGTCTCACCTGACTGAGATCATACACTATATTTTTTATCCCAGAATATGTAAAGCATGTTCTACAGATATTTAACAGACTATTTTCCACTAACTGATATATTAATGCTGCTTTTTACTTTTATGACGGACAATGTAGCCTTTTGGTCTCATTTATTTATGACGTTCATTCTTTAGTATATCCTGCAGAGATCTTAGTCTTTATGGTGAATGGTATTCAAGATAGACAGCTTAAGCCAACATGGGTGTGCTACATGCTATCAAACAGGAATGATATTGATCTCTCTGTGAACGGAGCCAGGGAACTGAAAGCCAGGATTGAAAGCAGAGGGTCTCGACCTTTAGTAGAAAAACGCTTGTGGCTTCTTCCATCTGTCATCAGCCCAACCGCCAAATGAGACGTGTTCTTTGCTGGGAGCCAACAAGATTGATGGAACCACTTCTTTACTGCTGTACGAGGGCACGGTTTAAGCAGTGCACTGCATGCTTCTTTGACTGCCAGCCCTCCCCCACTGCGCCTCCCAACGGTTTCCACAAAGGACTATACAGTGTGCAGCTAACAAATTAGCCACACTACCGCTGTGGTGGCACATTTCGTTAACCTTGTAATTATTTACCTGAACAACAGAAAGCAATTTGATTATTTATGTACATGAGCGGGTGTGTTGTGACGAAAAATTAGGTTATTATGTTTGTTCTCATTTTATGTTTGTCAGCAGGTGGCAAAAACCACTGATTGCAGCTAAAATAAAAGTTTTATTCTAAGCACTCGCACTTATTCTTAAGATATCCACTCAAATCAGTAAAGGCTATTGGTCTTGGATTGAGTTTATTTTTTTTAAAAATACATTGATTTTCATCTTTTTATTTTTCTCTTTTATTTGGGAGTTTAGGATTATCACAGGTGGGTTAATCAATCCCTGGGGTGTTGTTGATGTTGATCTTTATTTTCATGGAATTGATTAAGCAGTCATTAATCCAATTTAAATCTAATTAAGGCTGAATCATCAGTGTTACGTTCACGAATGTTCTTGTCCTTGAAAAATAAACATAATGCTTTAGAACTCTGATATAAGAGGAGTTGTTCTGTTAACTGAACATTTCAGAGCAAACTAAAGAATGTATTATTTATTTTGGGTCATTTGTGTCCATACAGCTTCATATCAGTGCTGTAATAATATAATAATACACTGTTGATCAACTTATATAAAACAACCATAAATGATGTGCATATAAAGCACAAAACAGCTGCTCCAAAATTAAAACAGTAATTTTTCAGCCATAGCACAGTAATGTAAAGTAAGCTGTGCATATTCCAGGTGCACATTCTCCTGTTGAAAATGCTTATAAAAATAAATGTGGAAAAACTAATTCAAAGCATTTTTCTCAGCTACACAATGCTAAACATATCAGGAAAAAAGGAAAAGAAACGAAAAGAAAAAAAAAACAAAACAAAAAAAAAAACAACAACATACCGTGCAATAGTTTGGCTGACCTGTTCCTGGATAACAGTCATAGTCCGTTAAAATCCAGCCGCAGCATTAGCTTAGCTTCACTGATGCATCTTTTGGAGACAAAAATAATGCGCGTATTTCCACTCTGAGAAGCTCGTCCTGTTCTCGCATTGACTCGCCTTGATTGGACAGAAACACGCTGACAGTGCTTCTTCTTCAGCTGTTTTACCGTGGTTGGCACGGCATCCCACAAAAATATGTAGCGCCACTGTAAACAGGAAGTACACTGCTGCTAGCAAAGTAACGGACAAACGCACCATATTGTAACGGTAATGGCGTTATTTCTTTAGAAAAATATTGCATTACAGTACTAGTTACTGTCAAAAGTGATGTTGGGGCGGTAACGCGTTACAGCCCAACACTGGTCACATGTGACCCCCGGGCCGCCAGTTGCCCATCTCTGCCCTTGACAGTTAAAAGGGAGCTCTTAATATGCAGAGCTGGTTGAGAAATACATACTGTAGATGTTTCAGGATGGAGACTCCTAAATCATGCAGGATTGTGTCCTCTAAGGACAGAGGTTAAATAGCCCTGATGATGGTATTAACCCCTGATTTACAGACGCTTTGCACAATCTCTGTGTTGTGTTCACTGTCCAATGTGGACAGAGCCTCAAATGCCTTCCAATGGGGCTTTTTGATTGGTACCGTGAGAAATCCTCTGGAGTGAATGGACAATTTGGAGCCAAGTGCCTCGGGGAACCAATTGGCTAAGCTGCAGTTGAAAGGATTTCGGCCCCAGCTGGAATTATGGGTCATGAGGTTTTTCTCTTAAGCAAAACAGACGTCCAACATCAATGATTATGCAAAAGAGGCCTCATGCAGCTTCTGCCCTGGATCCTTGTTTTAGGGGGAGTAGAGACTTTTAATCTACAGACACAAAACAGGGAGAGCAGCAGGCAGAGCGATTTCTCCCATGTTCATTGTAAAAATTTAGGGCTTAATCTTTAAAGGCTCATAAAAATTAATAGTACGGTGAATCCGTTTTGGGCCCAATGTCACCTCATAAAATAGCAATTACATCATTATTGTGGATGCAACAACAATACTGTAATTAACAGAATGTGTCGGACCAAAAACGACCCCCTGTCTTATATAAAACACCCTCACAAATCATAATATAGAGTATATTAATATCCCCAGCTCTGGTCATTTATTATTTAAACAACTCTGTTTTTATTTTTGTTCTTTACACTTAAGCTGTTTGAGCTCTTACACAGTATTTTCATTCTTGAGAGAACAAACATGCTACCATTACATTAAACTTCATCCTGAACAAGAAATAAATTACTGTACTTAATTTAGTTCAAGCACGATGTATAGAAATATATATTTGTGAGAAATCTATCCTACGCTTCCATTTCCATGAAACCCTTTTAGCACTGTATCCTATTTTATTCTTTAAAATATCTGAATCAGGTTTAAAGAGCAACAATGTTTAGGCTGCACATGATTAGCAGATATCAGTGAAAACTATCCTGTTAAAATGACCCTCCATTATTTTTACAAGGTTAGCTTGCTTTCTACCACCTCTGCTTCACTTTCTTCTCTTTCCTCGTCAAATACTGTGGTTCCAGTTAGTAAGGCAGAACTTTGAGAGGGTTTTTGTGTACTTCTGATTACTGATGTAAACAAAGTAAACCCAATTTGGTTTTATTCCCAGACTTTGTAAAACACAAACATTAAAAGACAATGAAATGATTATGGTGCAGAATTGGGTTTTTTCTGATATAATGTATATGTTTTCAAGTTTTTAGGTCATATCTGTAATAACAGTCGAAGTTTCCTTTATTTGAATGCATTACATCAGTGTGTGTTTTTAGAGCAAATAGATGAAGATAATAGATAATATTTTATTCAAATTAAAACAACACACAATTTTCAACAGCTGTATTTCTATACTTTCACTTTGTGAATCTAGTTAAACTAAAATGCAGTAAAGGTAAAAAAAACAATATATATATATATATAAAATATATTATAGAAAAGCCACTCAGTCATGGAGAACTCATGTTCATCTCACTTTGAAGGTCACAGTGGCCCCATGTCTTTTGATTTATTTCCAATATTTTCACATTCCTAAAACAAGCATTCAAATAAAAGCCAAAAATATAAATGATGACCTTCTCGTCCAGCTTGAATACATTTTCAGACTTTAAATTAGCTTACATTTCGTTTGGAAAAACATTCAGGACAAAAAGCTGTCATTGACCTTCCATCACTCTTCTGTGGAGAGTAGACTAACATACAGTCAGGACATCGGTTCCACAGCTTCAGAAAGGAAATCTCTGCAGAGAGTCGTAAACTGCCCCCCCAAAACAAATGCTTGGGTGTCCCCTGTCTTCCCTGGATGACATATTAGATCCCCCTGCATTGAAAGAAACCAGGGCATTCACAGGAGACCCATCACATCCTGTTCATTACCTTTTCCACCAGCTGGATGACGTTTCAGATCAATACATTCTCAGCCACCAGACTCACCAACACAACAACAACTTAAGTCGTTTCTACTACTTTTTCTGTGTTTTCAGTGGTGTCTAATTGTCAACTTTTCAAGTAACTGTTAATTGTATATTGTTTGTTTTAAATCTTACTTTTGTTGTGTATATTGTGAATTTACATTTTAATGTTTCCTTTCCCACAAAATCCAAATTACAGATGATGCTTGCAAAGTAGACTGAAGTCAAAGGTAGAGAACTCATTGCATTTTTAGTTTCTTGTCAAGTTTCAGGAAATGTAAACTATCAGTCATTTTAGGCTGCCTGCATTTAAAGGATATCTAATCTAATATGGGAAAAGCTTATGACATCCTCATACATTGTTTTGTCTTTTTTGTTTGTTTTTGAATAAAAACATTAGTAAACAAACGTTGACCTTTGATTCGCGGATTGTTTTCCAACTTCAACATAGTTTTTGCTGCTTTCTTTGTATTCTGTCACTATGTCTATATACTGAATTTATTTGCTCAAGTAAACATTTTTGTATTTTGTGACCTCTGTGTCACGTCTCAAGAACGAAACCAAAAAAAAAAACAGTTCGTTAAAACTGACAATATTTAGCTTTGTTTTGTTTGCTACTAAATAAGCTCTTTTTTCACCAGCTTAATGTTGCTCAATCTTTCACAGATTTTGCATAAAAGTCCAAAAAAAAGTCTTTGCTGTGGAGAAAACGTGTTATCCCCAACACCACCATGCTGTTAAGATTCTCCAAATATTGGTAAAAGCTGATTGCTAATCATCCATGAATTGATGATTTCTATGACCTTTCTACGTTGTCCTCTATTTCATATTCACCGGCAGTTTTTTAATTGCTTGGATCCTCTTTTCTCAGAGATAATTGTTTTTCTTGTTTTGGTGCAATTTATTGATGAATGCGTTTTACACAGGATTTCTGTAATTCTATTCATTTAAATCTTTGTTCCTTGATGTGAGGCAGATAAGAAGCAAAGGATTTACCTTTCTCCCCAAAAAACTTTAATAATCATTTTTATTTCACTACTCTGAAGAAGGCTGTGGGAATTCAAAAGGATGTGTTGCAGTGCTTCGCCAGTTTCAAATGATCATTCAGATTATGTAGATCCACAAGACACGATATTGGTTGACTTCACTTGAATCTAATGTCAATAAAATGCTTTTACACTCAGCTGAAGGGTGAATGCAGGGGTGAAAAAGGCCTGCCGTGTCATCATATAATGCTCCACCAAGACAGGACCGTTACTCACTAGCGCTAATCTGATACACCACACATATGGACACACACAAAGAGAGGCAGAGATAGGGTGGAGTGGAGAGAGAGTCCTTGTCTCCAATCCAATTGTTGCCGTGGAAAAAAGGATGTGAACATGTTTGAGGGGCCTTTGCCAGTTGTGACCGCCTGTGGCTGCATCAGCTAATCAAATGCGTTTTTGGAACAGTCAGTGACTGTGCAAGTGTCAAACCCCACTGATAGGGCAGATATTCACAGCTTCTCTGTCCTGACTTTCTGCTACACATTTAGAGGACATCCTTCAGGCTTGGCAGTTTCTTGTTGACTAGAATTTGTATTTTAAACTTTCTCTGTAAAGTCTCCTCGGGATCTACATCATCACATGTGCCGTGTGCGTCTTTCACTCTGCAGGGAAACATCTGGCTGTGGTTAATGTACCTCCTGCTGCTGCTGCACAGCAGATGTGTTAAACAGGGAGAGATATTGATAACTGCAAAAATAGCTGTTAGAGTTCCAAAACCAAACGTACTTTAAACTTCTTTACCTGACACACATTCAAAACAAAAATATCAACGGAGACTTTTTGATGAATTGCAATTGCAGTAATAACTAGAATATTTCCATTTCCTGAGGAAAATGCAAATGAGGATGCAGGTGCTGGCCCGCGTTGCACTGTATTGGCTTAGCATTTGCATTAGTTAGCATTAGCAAAAAATTGTATCAGCATTAGTTAGCATTTGCATGACATTAGCATTAACCTAGCATTAGCATCAGCCTAACCTTAGCATTAGCCTAGCAATAGCCTTAACCTAACAATAGCACTAACTTTACATTAGCATTAGCATTAACCTAGTGTTATCCTTAGTCTAGTGCTAGCATTAACCTAGCCTTAACACTAGCCTAGCATTAGCATTAACCTAGTGTTATCCTTAGTCTAGTGCTAGCATTAACCTAGCCTTAACACTAGCCTAGCATTAGCACTAACCTAGCATTAGTTGAAAAGTAGCAATAAGGTTGAAATGGGTTAAGAAAGTTGCCTCCTGCATCCTCACTAATTATTTCAAATCTGGGTGAGAACACTGACATCATGCACCACTGTGCACACACGGCTGTCCTGTCTTAAATTCTCTAGAGAATCTTTGTCACCATGATGTGACTTTTTTTTTCTTGCTTAGGATTGATGTGTTTTTCCAAACAATAAAACTGCTAATGAGTCCCGGGGCCTCATGTACAAAGACTTGCATGAAAAACGGCTCATAAAATTTCAGATGTATGAATCTGTGCATACGATTGGATCCTTTGAACATCCATATCAGCATGATGTGAGCACACATGTGCTCCTTCCCTGTCCACGCCCTCATATAAATATGCTAATCGTATTCAAATGAGAGCGGAATCAAGAATATTCTCATGAGAATTTTCAAAAATGGAAAGACCAACATACATCAACAGTATCAACATATATCCAAAGTCATGAATGCATACCCCAAATTAAAAAAAAGATTTAGATGAAAGATTTTCAAGATACAGGAAAAGTCATATCAACAAATCTTCAGTTTCAGAGCAAAAAGCTGAGAAAACAGCCTTTTTCTAAAAAAAAAATCCTGTCAGTGACTTTAAAGCTATCTTGTTTTGCTTTAGTGACAACTCTAAAATCTGAATATTGTGTCCTTATATAAAACAAAAAAAACACTGAGACAGGGCTTTTGATGGCAAAATTATTATTATTTTGCTATCTGGGTCAGAGTTGAATGGATTTCTTACTGTATTTTGGCGTTGCTCCAAGTTTCTCTCCTGTCAGTCTGCACACACACACAACTTCCTCTTCCTCCCGGACATGCAGAGTGTCACTGCGTTCCCCATTTTTTTTTATGGTTTTATCTCACCATCGCCAACCTATCCATGAGTTCCACACATGCTCTGGTCGAGTGTGCGCTGCTGGGAACGTCAACTCTTGTACGTAGCGCTGTTTTCTGTCTCATAAACGCATTTCCTCCTCTCCCTCTTTGCTCTGCTGAGCACGGATGATCTCTCATCCAAAGGTGCGCTGCTACCTCCTACATGTCACCTATTATTTTGCTATCTGGCTCACACGCTGGGGGTATTTTCTCTCCTCCTCCCGACACGCAGCGATGACCAGTTTAGCCTGGTTAGTTGATGGTTTTATCTCACGATCACAACATTATCAATAATCTACTTCTGTTCATACATGTTCTGTGTTAGTATGTGGAGCTGTGAGCTGCTGGATACGTCACAATATCACTCCGTAGTGCCATAATCTCACTCGTTCCCGATTCTTCCTCCTTTGCTGGGTAGCATCAGTGGCTAATCTATCATCTAAAGGTGTACTGCTGCCATCTTCAGGGCACAGTTGGTCACACTACACAACACCCCACAGCTTAGATATTGATGAGGGACCTCCGCCAGGGTGTTTTCTCGTAATCCCCATGACAAAACGCAAATGACGAGTTATCTCGTCAGTGGCACTGAGTGAGTTAACTGTTGAACATCTTTCACCAGTTGCTATTGTTTGATGTAGTGTAAAAATACACAATTCATATAATAGTTAATTAATGCAAGAGGCATCCTTATTATTGCTAACGCTAGGCTAATGCTAACGATAGGTTAATGCTAACGCTAGGCTATTGCAAACACTAGGCTAATGCTAATGCTAGGGTAATGCTAATGTTAGGTTACTACTAGGCTAATGTTAGGTTAGTGCTAATGTTAGGTCAATGTTATTGCTAGGCTATTGCTAATGCTAGGCTATTGCTAACAGTAGGCTAATATTAATGCTTAAGCTAATGCAGTGCGACACGGGCCATCACCTGCATGTTAGTGCCCAATTCTTTCACAGGCCTGTTTTTTTCATATCCTTTCAATGCATGTGCATAGACTACGTCACTTCGTTCACTCGAAATCTTTACGACAGAGCCCCTGGGACGTAATATTTTAATGTAAACCGACCATACAATGTTGGTTAAATATTTTAATAGTGCACATGTAAATATGTGACTTTTGTGGTGTTTTTAATTGTTAATAATTAAAAAAAAAAGAAGACAAAAAGGAAAAACCACCGCAAGACGATATATACACAAACTGATCAAAACACAATACACAACATTGACCATCAAAAATAAAAGGCCATCCAGATGTAGACGTGTTCCGCACATGCGTTGAAAGGATTTGAAAGGATCAGGCCCGCGAAAGGATTGGGTACTGACGCTGCATCCTCACTTACATATTCTAGTTTGAGTTGATAAAGTGGTGTTTGTGTAGACATGTTCTGCCAACAACAACTATGTGTGACAATATTCAGAAGAAACGATCATGAGTTAAACCACCGCAGAGAATAGATTTTTTTTTATTTTTACACAACTTGGACTTTTATGATAACAGTACGCCAAAGAGGGGTGGATTACTGCATTATTTCAAGGCACAACCTTAACAGCAATTTCCTGGTCAGAAGTGATTAGCTTACAGTAAAATTTGAAAGCACACTAAGACATCAAGCATGAGTGGGCCATCTTAAAATTCCCTATCATTTGCATTCACAGTGACTGATGCTCATTGCATATCCTCCCATCTGTACAGTTGATAGTTGGGGATATAATGAGAAGTGCAAAGACAAAGTGTTAGGGAGGCACAGCTTGGCTGTATCATCGCTCCAACTTTGAAGGGTATTTCTCCCATCTTCTCCCTCCAGCTGGCCCTGGCCTCCTTCTGGCACTTCTTCGGACACTGGTAGCAAAGCAAGGCTTTAGGTTATGACCTCTGTCAGTGGCTTCAAACAGATGCAACAACTGAGCCAAGAACATCCATGCAGAACATTTTGCATAGTTGTTTTTATCTACACACTTGATATTTGCATAGCTACCCAATACATGTCTTAGATACTAACTCTTACTACTTGCATATCTTATCTATCTCTTTCCTCTTCATTTTTCTATTCCGCCCCACACTGTGCTGTACCACTGGCATATTAGGTATGATCATGAAATACATTTTGTTTAGGTTTTATTTACGTCAGAGCTGTGAAACTCATTTTAGTTCAGGTGCCGAGAGAGCTGTTAATCTTAAGTGGGCCGCAAATTTTAGGTGGGAAAATTAGTAAGTTAATCATTATTGGGCTATGTTATATACTTTCACTTGTAAATAAATGATAAAAAAAAAAAATATGTACGGCACCGATTTTCACTTTCAATTTATTTGATTTTGTGGCCAATTTTTATGTAATATGTGGACATTTTGTGAAAATGTGGAAAATAATGTGAAGAAAAATGCAGGAGTTATTTCAAAAGTTCTTTAAAAAAAATTGAGATTAAAAATGACTTCCATATGTGAGCCCTGCTAATTTTGTGGAGTTTCATTGATTTTTTTTTTGGCTATATCTACAACTGAATTACACAATGATTCTTGGTTTATCTGACTTTATTTGCTTCCTGCTGCAGACCGAATTGGTTGCTCTAGAGGGCCGGATTTGGCCCCCGGGCCTTGAGTGTGACGTGTGATTTTCATACTTACCTAGTTATGTTCACAGGCAAGCAATTGATTCTTCAGTCAAAAGCCTGTTCAAAAATAGGAAGTTTGATTGACGATGATTCTGTTTGATCAAAGGTTGGAAGGTTTCAGGACTGACACTGTCAAGGGTCATCCTTTTAGTAAAAAAAAAACAAAAAAAAACTTGTCACTAATTTTATGACTGGGATTCAAGATCTGAATGTATCCAAGTCCTTTGAGACACTGATGTTTAATAAAATGGAAATAAATGTGACCGAAATGACCCAAAGCTGTATAGATGACTTTAAGGAGTCACTTGGTTCTACCAGGGCATATGAATCAGGTTTACAACACTAATCTCCGATGAGACACAGTATATCAACAGTGGGCAGATCTCCCTTTAAAATCACTGCTGAGGTAGCAACTGTTTTATCTCATCTTTCATGGCTAAGGATTAAAGATAATTGTTTAGTCAGCACAAGCGTAGAAATACACAATGTGTGTCTTTCTTCATGCATGCAGATGTGTGGTCGTGCTCAACATTGCATCAACAATGAAGCTGTGCAGTTGGACAGTGATTGAGTGTGAAAAGCGTTGACTGATCAGTGCAGCCAGTCCCTCTCCTTCTGCGTCAGCTCCTTTTACTTCACGCCGTGACTTTATCTATGCATAAAAAGTCCAATAGCTGAGAACAATGTGTCTTAACAAATAGACGAGACGTGGCACTTTTTCTGCACTTGGCTGCAAAAAAGGAGGAATCACTTCTTTTAAGTTGGGCAGGCTTTAAGGTATCTAGCTCGTTGTAAGTATGCTTCTTTGAGTGGAGTTTTCTTTGAAGAAAACAACTGTTTTTGTAACTTTATGTAAAAAAAAAAACCAAAACATGTAAAAATGTACAAAAAAGTACAAAAGTATTCACATTCACCTGTGGTAAATTCACTAAACTGAACCTGATTTGTAAAGGTCCAAACCTCAGAAGCTGTTTCCAATACAAAATCTAATTAGGCCAACAAAAGGAATGGAAACACCTGAATTTCAAAAAAATAAAAAAACTAACATTGTCAAAAAGCTTTTACGCTTTCATGAGGAGGTAGTTCAGACGTTTCGATATTGAAATGTGTCACAAAAGCGCTATGGAAACACCTTTTCCGCAAATACACGTCACAGGACGTGACATACCTGGTCACATGACCACCTGTAAACATGGTGCGGTACACATAGATAGAAGAGGAGACCGGTACATTTCATAGCGTTATACGTAAAAAATGATCACTTTTATCCGTTTTATTAAAGACATTTTCATGATTTATTTCCATTTGTTTTTAGAATGGGTCAAACCGCATAGGAACATTAAATGAGCACCAAAGTTCAGAACTGGTTCCACAGTTGCTGACGGTAAGAAAACCTTTGTTACAGTAACATTGCGCCTCCCTCAGCTCTCTGCAGATGTACAGTAATTAGCTCATCGGCTTATAATAGCAAAACGATTACTGACACGTCGCCATTTGCTATTTGAGAAATTTGCTTTGTTGACGCATTTGGGAGCAAACTGATATGAGTTTTTGATGCAATTACACCTCATTAGGATTTGGTTATTGTTTTCGTTGGCTCTTTAATGAGGGCTTACCCAGGAGGAAAATAGAGCCGGTTATTGTTTTGTGTTACATTTTTTAATATGATATAAAGAACACCATCTGCCAAGTAAAGATATAATTTTACTTTTATTTCAAATGCATCACAAGTTATATTTGTGTTTGGTCATAAGCCACGTGTTGGATAAAAAAGGACAATCTAGTACAAAGCATGACTGACCTTGCATCAGCTTTCTACTTTTTTAATGTAATATTTCCTTTACAAAAATCCTCAAAATGGCACAATTCATCTCACAGTAGAATAGAGAGGGATATTCCACAACAAGCTTTTTATTATGGATCTTTGCTGCAGCCTTTATTAGTGAGTCTAGTTTATTGTAGGTCTTATTACACAAATGAGAATCCCTAAAAAATAGGTGAACCATTATTTTATAATGGAAAGAATAATTTGTCTTTAACTATAAAGCGACTCTCTTCACCAGAACAGCAATAAGCACATGTACAAAATGTTCATGAACCTGCTTTTAGTTTTTTGATCTACAGATTAGAAAGTTTGACGTTTGGAGTTTCTAAATTTTAAATCACTATTTTCCTGTACTTCATTAGCAACTGAAAACATTACAAGCCTCACTGTTTAATTACATAATTTGAACTGTAACTCATACAGTCCGTGAGATATAACAGTAAAGTGGAAATATTCTAATTTTATCAGGTCACACTTAGCATTTCTGTGGAAACTTGTATTTGTGTTATACCTCACTGCTCTCATCTAGTTATAAAAGTAATTAACAAATCAGTCACACTGTTGCATTTTAGTAAGTGGAAATAAATTATTCTGAAAAACATCAGCTTGTAAAGGCTTATGAACTCTTTATTTTTCCCAAATATGCAAAGAGCTTAACAAACTTAAATGATCCCCCCACCTCCACACAACTTACTTATTTATTTTTTCACTATGTTCATCTGTAAGTGCCGTTGTTAAATGAAGTCTCTTTATTTTGCTCAAATTGGCATCTGAGTCAAAGGTTACAGTGTAGCTGTGGCAGTCGGAGCAGCAGCAGTGGAATGCTAATACACCGTCTCCCTATTACTGTGTTGGATATCACCTTAAAATCATTGCCTTTTTTAAACACATTTTGGTGTTGTTGAAACTATTTGGAAGTGAGCCTCCAGCCAGACATATTGCGTCTGCAGCAAAGGAAGAGGAAGGCGGGCACGTGTGTCTAATACAAATGTACTCTCCTACTTTCACCTGCTGCATGGACAAATATTCCTTTTCCTGGTGGATGGGCCCTCGGCACCATCATCTGCGGTTCTCCCATCATCTCAGTGTTGACAAAGGAATTGAAAATGCCAGGCGTAACAAATATTGATCCAGTAGACATGTGATCAATAAACCATGATTTAAGCACAGAGGGAAATGATTGAGAAGCACCCTCTAATGAGACGACACATTGAGCTATTTTTACCTCCACACCGATGATGAGATTACAGAGAAACGCAACCCTGATGCAGCACACAGGACAATACACATTCCCCTTACCAGGGTTGGGAGCAATTACATTTTTCAGTCACAATTACGTTTTCAATTACCCATGTTCAATTACAATTACAAGCATTTTTTCCAATAACAATTAAATTCAATTATGTTCTATCATCAGAAAGTCAAATGAAATTATGTTTTTAATTACCCATGTTCAATTGTAATTCAATTATGATTACAGTTACCAGCATTTTTTCCAATTATAATTAAATTAGAATTAATTTTATCCTCAGAAAGTCACTTGCAATTATGTTTTCAACTACCCATGTTCATTTACAGTTCAATTACAATTACAGTTACCTGCATTTTTTTCCAATTGCAATTCAATTACAATTCATTTTCATCCTCAAAAAGTCACTTGCAATTTCGTTTTCAACTACCCATGTTCAATTATGATTGCAGTTCCAATTAAAAGCATTTTTTCTTATTAGAATTAAATAACAATTATTTATTAACCTCAAAGGCAATTACAATTACCCATGTTCAATTACAATTAAATTATGATTACATTTACCAGCATTTTTTCCAATTACAATTGAATATATATATATATATATATATATATATATTTTAATCCTCAAAGTCCAATACAATCACATTCTCATTACAATTAATCACAATTACTGAGCCTGAAATAATTATCTTTTTGTTATCATCTCTTATGATAACGGGTCCTAAATCAGCTGAAAACAAATATCCTAATCAATGAAAGTATGGGTTCTAATATTTTTGGTGTGGGCGTCTGAGCCTTCTTTTGTGTCGGTATACCCCTCGATTTAAATTTTTTTAGATGATAAATTGGAAAGCTTGATACGAAACACATTTTAATAATTAACGTATGTGTAGAACTGTACATAGAACAACTGACAATTTTTATAGAATTTTTATGGCGATTAGAATTACAAAGTCAATTATCTAAACTCAATTACAATTTCATTATGATTACGACAGCAAGATGTTCTTTTAAATTACAATTACAAATATAATTATGCCATAATTATAATTAATTATCTATTACGCAATCACAATTATTGTTTACAACTCAATTTCATATTTTTTTAAATGATAAAAAACAGGAAAAGCTTGATATGAAGCATATTCTAATAATTGATAACTACTTATGTGTAGAACTGTACCTAGAACTGGAACATAAATTACACCACAAATAATCAATCAGTCACATGAGAAAAGAGCTAGCCCACCAACATGTGAGGCAGCGTCTGCAGCACGTCTTTATCCTTCCCCACAATTGCACGGTGACCTTTGAGAAATATTTCACATGGGCAGAGAGAAAAGTGAATGAATAGTGGCTGCACACGATAAGAAGGGATTACACGCCAAGCCCTGCTAATCAAATGAAAGGGCTGAAAAAAATGTATTAGGTGCACAAATAATTGAGATATAGACGCTGAAGGACACCAGAGGCTATGGCTGCTTAGAGCGCCGGCTCAATACAGTATCACACAACCACACTTTGATTTGATATACAAGCAGTACAAAAAAAAAAACCTATTTGTATTTCCACAAACAGTAAAAGGTAACAGCTAGCCCTAATTCAGCTGCTCTTTTGATACTTTTCTTTTTTACATGACAGATACCACCGTAAAATGAAGACGAGGCTTTCAATCCAACAAGAATATCAGCAGGAATTGTATTGGGCCATTAAATCCTCTTGTAAACACTCAGCTCCAGCAAACAGTTTGTGCCTTCAGTCTTCATACACATTATGGGACTTCTTGCGTACATAAACAGTTTTATTTTTCTCATCAGTGACCTCACACAGAATTGGCACAAGATCTTGTACCACATTTATAGTGTGTTTGAGCCAGTATCAGTTTTATTGGGTATTGGAGCCAAATCCAGCTGAAACGAGGCTCGAGTACGGTGTACATTTTAAGACATCCTCAGTTCTCAGAGTGAGAACCTCTGTCATTTGACAGACCAAACGGACTCATGTCTGAGCCACACCTCCGTCAAATCAAACAACCTCACGTATCAAAACAAGCGCCGTCAAATTGAATGGCCTCAGTCTTCAAATGAAGTCATCGGACTCGAGGGCCTCAAACCTTAAAAGGTCCTATATCATGCTAAATCATTTTTTAAGCTTTTAACCTTGTTACAATGTGAATTCCTTATCAAAAACACCCCCAAAGTATTATTGAGCTTCCTTCCTGCATCTCTGAGCAATCCTCACTAATCCTGCTCTCTGAGCTGCTGCTCTGCCCTCTTCTGAAAAACGAGCGGCCCTTCCAGTTCAGACTTTAGTGATGTCACTAAAGCCCTCCAGGAAGTCCCTGCTAGGCACTGCCTGTTGCCCATGCTGCTTCGCCGGGGCTGTAGGGCTACGCCATGAAATGGGCGGCACTCACACGAGGAGAGGCGGCGCTCCAGACGAACCGTGCGCCTCAACTTCCGGGCTGAAAGAAAATAAGTCGTATTTCTTAATAAATTTGTATTTTATTTTGCAAAATGTAAATATTAACCATATGTGGCTGTAGTTGACTTTGGAAGGTTTAAAATAGCAAGATATACTGTAGATCCTTTAAAACACGACATTAAGTTGTATTTTGAAGAAACCGGAAATTCACGACTGCATCAATGTGGTACGAGAGTAAATTGAAAGCTGTTGTTTTATTCATTTATTTTCAAAGGTTAAGCTATTATATCGTTACATTTAAATATGTATTTATTTATTAATCAAACAATACGTTTTCTGGTATATGTTAACTTTTAAAAAGTAAAAGGAAAGAACTTGTTTTAAGTGACACTAGTCAGTTTGATCTTATAAATGACAGGTTTTCCTGATACCTGATACCTCACTCTGAGACCTGAGAATGTTCTAAAATGTACACGGTACTTGAGATTAGGAACATACATTCAACCAAAATAATAATAAAAAACTGAATTGGTAAAAAAAATAATAATAATAACATAAGAACATCTTCAATCTTCTTTTGTGTGGCACGATAACCTTACTGCACACAGTGAAAAGAGATGCAGATATTTTAATGCATCATTCTTAGACAGTCACAAAAGTATTTTGCATATTTGTGTGGAGCAGGGGAGTGATTTTCTTTTTTTCCATCAAAGTAGAAATTAACACCACTTTCTCTTGGACTGATGTTATATCCAAAATCCACTTTGCCCTGTGCAAGTATCCTTGTTCATCATCAGATTCATCATCCAAGTGGATTTTCTATGATTCATTAAATGTAATGTAGTAGTTCAAAGCATTAACTTTTTTCCAAAACACTACAACAAAAAAATTAACAAGCTGAAATAGTTATTTCTAAAGGGCATTGCTTTACAATTCTGCAGGAATTTTTTTTTGACGGATTAGGTTGTTTGACTGTGTTGAAATGTCATTATATTAAAGTGTCTTTTGCAGATCTGGTAACAACCCGTGGGTAAGAGTTGGTTCGATTTAGTGGGTTTTGTTTTACACAATGGTCTAGTGTTTAAAATCCCTTTGTTTGATCCATTGTTTTTGTATTCCAGATTCAAAACATAACTATAGTAGTATTGACCAATGCTGGTAGATGACAGTAGCAATGTTTGTGTTTAAAAGTGTATTTGTTCCTCATTATTTTGGCTATACCCCAAAGACAAAGTAAATGTAAAACACATGCAGTCACTATATCAAATGTGAGCCACTTTATGCACCTTCCCAGAGCCAGTAAGACTTTTTCTTGGGAGCGAGTGGTGCTTTGAAACAATATTTATCATTCTTGTGTAACTCTAGCCTGTGGTCCATTTTCACTATTCTACTGCCTCAATGTAAAACAGGCTGTATTTTAAGTGTTTAAACTTTATGAAAAAGGATAAAATATAAAACATAATGTACTGCAGTTCAATGTCCACTATCTGTGACTAAATGCTTTTAACCTTGGAAAATGTCTGTAGTCTGGAAGCAATGATATGCTGGTGTACTTGGGCGTTGTTAAAACTATTTTTCTTTAGGGTGTTAGGGAATATATTGCTAAGAATCGATCTGGTTCTTGGAATTAAAATGAAAGTCTTCTTATCGACTACTTCAGTTAGTCCAGCTGCAGATGTTGGTTGCTTAAGTCGAGACAGACGGGATGATGAGGACAGGGCAGTGGAAGGAATCACCCAATACTGAACGTGCCTAAGACCAAGGAGATGTGCTTGATTTAAAGAGTAACTCAACCCCTGCTTTCTCCTGACCTGCCACTAGGAGGGAAATTCAAAAAATGCCTTGATTATGGGCGGCGCTCCTGGAGCAGTTAGGACACACCCAGTCTATACTATAAAATCTCCAATGAACAATCTATGCTATGTTTTATTCACTCTTCTCTCAATCCAACCTACTTACCTCAGACTGGCCACATTTACATGGGAGCTTTAATTCCTCTTTAAAGCAGAATAAAAGTTAATTCCTCTTTAAACTGGCCTCGTAAACACTTAATTCCTAATGCTAATTTAATTCCGAATTAAACTTAAATCCGAATTAGCTGGTTGGTTTATTCCGATTTTAATTCCGAATTAAATAATTCCTCTATCTTAATTCTTCTTTAAGCTAATACTGGTCGTTCTGCACATGCAACTTGCCACAGTGACGCGCTGGTGACGACATAATGAGATGTTGGCTTTTATAAAAGGGGCGGGGCTGACAGTGCTTTTTGTGACTCAAGATGGCCCCAAAACGTCACATGATCTTGTTCTGTCAATAGCAAAATTCAATTGGAATTGTTTCATTTCATTTACAACTAAATATGCCAAATTGAAATACTTTGACTAAAATGTTGAGAGTTGGACCAGGATCAATCAACAGCACTACTTCATACTTCATGGTTTTGGGATTTAGTTACTCTTTATAAAAGAAGAACATGGTTCCACAACTGCAATTTGTTTTGGAAGACGATGTGGACATAGTGGAGGATTACAAATACTTGAATGACTTCATCAACAATATGGCATGAGTCAAGGAAGCACAGATCTTTCAACGTGTGCGGCAAGATGTCAAAAAATGGAGAAACCAAAAAAAAAAGGGGAAATCAGGCACTCCAAAATTGAAAAAATCAAAATAAGGAAAGAGATTCTAAAAAACTTTTATTATAATGACCAATTCATTAAAAAACCAACATGTTTAGACCAAGTATGGTCTTTGTCAGGGTTAACAAACATTTGTGGTTGGCACATCTATATATCGGCATCAGCCAATTAGCAATAGTCATATGAAGCGAGCAAGATGAGAGTCCTCCCACCAGGCTCACTCACTGGTGTGCAGCAACCAGATGTTCTACCACTCTATGGTGGTTAGTGCTCTTTGCTATGATCTTGTTTGCTGGGGTAGCAACATTGGAGCCACTGACCCCAACAAACTGGGGGCTCCATTATGGGCTGCAAACCAGATATCCTAGAAACTGTAGTGGAGAAGAGATTCTGATCAAACAGGTATCCATCATGCATAACATTGACCAACCTCCACAACTTTCTGCAGCTCCTTCTCCAGCTGCTGCAGCACCGCTGTCATAAGGAGCGTTCTAGGAACTCTTTCCTCCCCTCAGCCATCAAGCTGTTCAACAAAGCACTGAAAGACACGTCTGGGTGGAGATAAACTGCAGAGTTCTATATCTCTCTTTCTCTCCTCTGTTATGCTGCTGCTATAATGAAAAACATTCCACTGGCATGTTTTTGTTTTTTTCCATTTGCAAATTTGAATTTTCACAGTTCGAGGCATTTTCACAGTCACATGTTTTATCAAGGTTTTGTTAAAGCGTCTTGTCTTGTTTCTGTCATCAGTTTACCACTTTGTAAGTCTCGTCCTACTTTTCCTTCTATTTTCTTCTTCCTGTCAACTCGTGACGCTCCTCTTCCCTTCATGTCCTCTTCACTTTCCGGTCCTTTTAATCTCTTTCTGCCTCCTGTTCCTGCTGCTTTCGCTCAGTTGACCTCCCCAGGTCTGTAATGGTTCCTGTCATCCAAGATGGCATGATGAGGGATTTGGGCTGACATTTTGCTGGAGCCACAGAATATGGTACAAAACCTTTTTTCTTCAACAATAGAATGCAAACCTCGATGTTTCTTTAATTATTGTTCAGGTGCTGAGAGGAATTAAATACTGAACTTAAAAAGGCCCTTAATTTTATTTAATTATTTTTTTGGGGGGGGGAAATGAGTTGTTATAAACAAAGGGTATCATTGCAAACAAATGCCTACCTTGTGGATCTGATCAAACACAATGTTTTTTCTATCCCTCTATTCTCTCTCAAGAATCCTCACAATTCCTCAACAAAGTCGCTCTTTTTTCTCAAGCCTATGAGTCTTGACAGGTTTCACAGAAGCTGAAATTGCCTTTGATGTCTTAGAGCTCTTACAAATGCCTGCCTTTTGTGAAAAAAGGTGTGTCACCCTCCTTTGTGTCAGTCATTACTTGTCAAATTGCTTTACAGCTCCCTAATGTGATCGCCAAATAGGAGTCGTCTGCCTTGTCTTTCCTTGTCATATTCACCAGAAAAGCTTCTGCAGGACAAAGCTGTTCGAAGACTTAATGCCTTCGTTCACGTGTTTGCAATGATTGACTCAAGACAGTTATGTTGTAGTTTAGGTGAGGACTTGAAAAGATACGTCATTACAAGCAAGCCCATGTCCAGGTCAATGTCATTATTGTGGCCAAGTTGGGCCAGAAAGCAAGTGTTGATATTTTTGCGTACATGGTAACAGCACGACAGGGAATTGTTGTGCTTGCGTTTTCTGCATCGCATTAACTGCTCTGGGTTCATGGACTTCAGCAACCACAAATTAGGGCTGGTTCTATGCTAGTGGGGGCACTGGGATGACTGATATGATTCTGGGGGTTGCTGTTGCTACCATTGACTCCCTCTCTGTCCACAAAACTGATTACATAAAATAAAGAAAATTATATTATTTTATTCAGGCTCACAATATTTTTATCTTTTTTTGTTGACCAATTGAACCATTTAAAGCTACAATTACAAAGAAGACATCCTGCACAGGAAGAGACAACCAAGAGCCCATCGCGACCACCTTCAAGTGAGAAAACTAATTGAAAACCACTCAGCACTTCATTTGATAGAACTTACAAGGTTCAAGACAATGTGGACGCCCAATGCCAACGTGGTGGCAAAGTGTTGAGAAGGACTTGGAGGAAGTGAAACTCTCATGGAACGAGGCAGGCCTACTGGCAAGGGACCGGGCTTAGTGGGGAGCCTCATGAGGGAAGAGGACTAACTTACTATGGAATCATTTATAAATATCCCATCTACCATGAGAACAAAGGTAGTGAGTGGTTAGATACAGAATATAATAAGCCTAATTATACAGTATATGGTTTGATGTGATGCTTTAAATAACTTTTGCTTTCACCTCCATTGCAGTTGGCAGTTTTGATAATGTCAACACTCCCTAAAAGTATGTTCATGGAATAATCCTAGAGTAGTTAAAACACTCTTTTGCCCAAATAATCCGTGTCATTTGGGTGATGTAAAGAGGCAAACAAAATTCTAGAATGATTGTTTTTAACCGGACTCTGAGCGTTTCCAGTCAAATTCTTGAGAGATTCAGGTGCACTGATACTCTGGGTACTGATACTCTGGGCTCGAACCAAACTCGGAAAGTGCCAATAATTACGTAGAGCACACGGCATTGTGGGTAGGCACGAGAATCAGTCATAGCACGAAACAAAACATCAAAACCATGGCATTTGTTGCTGCCCTATTGCTGAATGTTGTGAAAGAACAAGCAGAGAAGGCATAATGTTTTGCACGCTCTTACGTGCTTGCTTTGACCAATAGATGAGAACCATTTCTTATTTCTGTTTGTCTACCAAAAGACGTCTCTACTCCAGTAACGGTGCCCCCTGGTAACTAACTCATGTAACTGGATCAAATGCTGTTAGGATCAGATCAAAAAGTGTGCTGTGAACACAAACCGAGCCAAGTTAAGGTGATAAAATTATCTGCTGTTTTCTCTGCATTTTTGGCCTGAATACAGGACAAAAGCAGTTAGATGGAGCTCAGAATTTTTCCTCCTCTAACAAGACATTTCTGAGTAACAGCACAGATTTGCTTTTGAACATAATTTTCAAACATTTTCCCGCTGACCGTTTGTTCCTGCATTTGTTCAGGCTGAGGCTACATTTATTTTTTTGTCTCTGCTTGTTCTGCTCTTCAAAAAAAAAGTATTTTAGGTAAGAAGTCTGCTGTACCGAAATGTACTGAAAATTATCACTTGCAGTTGTACCCATTTTTTTGGTGATATTATAGGTTATAGAAAAATCTCAATATTAAAGAAATGTTTTTTTTGTGCAAAAATGACAATGAAGTTTGGTACTCAATACCTGAGTAGGTCCTGAAGCTTGTTTTCGTTCCTTAGTAAGGCATCTAGATGATTTTGAGAGCTAATCACTATCAGTAATTTTAATCCAATCAAAAGATCTTTAAGGATCACTTCTTAAAAGGGCTGTTTTTATAGTAAGAAATTGAGAAATAACACATTTGTTCCCCATTTAAAAGCTTGAAATCTTAGTCTTTTAACTCTCTCTTATCAAGAAACAGATTTCTAAAATGTGCGTGAAAAAGGCTGCCCCTTCAAAAGTCATGAAGTCTTTATTTAGTTTAAAAATATGCTCTTCGTAATTTCAGAACATGAAAAGAGGCTTGCTAAAAGCCTCTTTCAGTGATCACAGTGACCTGCATTAACTGCAGTGAAAGGCAAATTATTATAGTGCTGGTTATTTGCATTTGTTAAACTAATGGGAATAAAAGCCTCAAGATAAAAAGACCTGGTGACGTTTGTTACTGACGTTACAATGGAGAATGTAAAAAAAAAAAGGAAATTATGTAAGCTCCGTTGTTTACACGAACTAGAAGTTGCTTTAAAACATTGAGTCATCTTTCTCACTTCCAACCCAAAAAACCTCGACATTCTTCCAACAGAAACCAAGGGCAGGAAAACAATTAATCTCAGTTTTGTGAGAAAGAGCATCCATTAAAACAAACCTCCCCTAAAGTGCTTAGCTTGTAAACATTCAGTGATATTTTGTATGAAAGTTGGCAGTGGGCAGCAGCAGACAGGGTCTCCATTGATCACAACTCATCATTTAGACAAAGAAATGTAGTCCAGATGATGGCAGCCTTCATCTGAAGCCACAATTTACTTCCACTTGTTTGTGTCTGTGTTTGTGTGAAGCATAGCTCTCTCAGCAATATGTGCCTAAATCATTTGTATCTGCTCGATGCTGCAGTAGATACTTGTAAGGCTAGGACTCACGTGGACTTGAACTAGTACATAGTGATAATGTGGCAAATATTTATGGAGTTTAGAATGAAAAACACCAATTATTTTATTTTCTATGATTTTCTCATATGTGCCAATAACATGTTCTCTTTCATAACATTAGTTTCGATGTCTCACCATGGGATATACGCCTCCGCGTTATATCTCAGAAGCTCAATCTCATTACGCCAATCCTGATTGGCTGGTGAAATGTATTCATCTGCCGCAGGTAATCCCTCCTACTATAAGTAGAGGGGGCAGAGAACAGCGTTCCAAAACCTCTTCTCACTCAGAGCTATCTCGCGTTGCAGCAGCTTAACCGTCCACAAGTGTACCCTTTCTGGATTTCGTTGCCAGACACTGCTGTTGATACTTTTCCCTGCTCTCAACCACACCAGGTCGACCATTGTTTTCTCTGCTTCCACGCTCGGTGTAACACTGCTTCGATGCCCTGCACGGCAGTCGAGGGCCGACCGCTGACACACCTGTTTTCCTCTCGGCTCACCGCTTTACTCTATGCCACACCACAGCTGTTGAGCACCGGATGCAACACACCAGTTAGAGGCTCGGTTACAACACTGCCCTCGCCATGTCACCAAGGCCGCCAGGCGCAGGGTGTCGGTCCTCGGTTGGCTTAGCGGCTAGCAGCCACGGGCCAGCGCTAGCTAACCACTTCACTCCTGCTCGCACAACAGCACAGAGAAGAAGATGGAGGACAAGGCCCCGCACACCAGGCGGTCTGAAGGCTCAGAGGCTTGGCTCTGCAGGTACGGGAAAAAAATCTTGGAACAAGCCCAGCAGGCCCTGAACGCCCCGGTTCCTGCCGCCACTGTGCCGTCTTTACGGTGAAGATCCTCCATAGGCGGCTGGTGCGCCAAGTCAGCTTGTGGGAGCAGGGACCCTATATTCCCCCTCACGGCACCAAGGTCGTCACAGCAGAGATGGAGACGAAGACCTGTGCAGAGCCTGCGACGGGACTCAGTTCCAGCTGGTTTTCCCAGTCCAACCTCGCCTTTGTTCCTCCATCCGTGGAGGACATTCTGGACTTGGACTTTGGGGACGAAGACGATATCACCTCTGAACTCCTCATTTCAGAGGATAAAGAGCACAACCAAATTTTGTCACCCCGGCTTGAGCTGCAAAGCCATTCGCCTCTGCCGCCTCCATGGAGGCAGTTGAGGGAAGCATACCAGCTTCTCCTCTCCCCGGTTCGGACATGCTGGACACGTGCAGATGTGTCGCTGCCTGAATGGCCATCTCCTTACTTTCGTGACCGTCATGAGGTTAAGCGGTTCCGAGTTACCAGGGGTCCATCAAGGCAACTGCTCCCTGTCTTCCCGGAGCTGCTGAACGAGGAAGGACCGGCCGTTAAGCAGCAGGAGCTTGGTGCTGGACACTTTATCCCTCAACTGTGAGCCTATGGAGAGCTTGGGCCTAACCGTCAGGTCTCGGTTCCTTCGGCTGGCCAAGAAAGCCTTCGGCCTCGGTTGCGACACCGCCAGCTCCACCCGCACAACACAACCATGCCAGAATGAAGAAGAGAGCAACCTGACGTACTCTTCTCATCTTGCCAGTGACACAGCTGGATGTTCCCCGTTCTCTAGCTCCACTTGTTCTGCTGCCAAGCGTGCACCTGAAAGTCCCTGCTACCACGGCTCGGTCCGAAGGCTACCAGTACAAATGGAGGTTCCGGCTGTTGTACCTCTAAAAAATGTCAAAAGCACGCACACACGCAAATAAAGTGTGCCCCGCTGACGCACCCAGACTGAGGGCGCAGCAAATAAAAAATCATTTTTGCATTATTGTATATGTTACACTGTGGTTGGCGTGAATCTTGAGTCGGTCTATATATTTAATTTCTATTTTTCTTTTTGACCCCCCCTGGCAAGAATCTCAAACTCTGCCTATGGTGTTAGACTGGAAATCTTTTAATGGTGTGCACCATGGTTAGCCCACTAGATACGACAAAATAGACTTTTAATTTGGTGGAACAAATTGAGAACATCTGTTATAACAAAATCCACACATATATATATATATATATATATATATATATATATATATATATATATATATATATACAAGTATATCGTGTTATGCGACTAAAGAAAAGATGATGAAATGCTCTGCAACACAATAAAGATAAGGGTGACATGTCTGATCTCTTGGTGATTTGCTTATCGCAACATCTACGACGGGCTTTGGGGAAATGGGAAAATTCACACTCTATGGACAAAAATATCTGCAAAAAAAGAAAGAAATATGAGGTGACAGTGGTAAGATAAAGACACTCTGAACAAGCACGACCTAAATACATTCAGAGAAGACACCTGAGGAGAACAAAAAGAAAGGAAGGATTTATAAGCTCGTTCACAGAGACAAGAAATGGGTCAGAGTAAATATTAGAGTGAAACCAAGACTAAGGACGGATCGATGCACGCAGAAGGTCACCCACAAATCAGAGAGAAAAGAGGAAATCTGAAATTAAACCAGGATGCAGTAACATGGAAAATAAAAGGTTTAACTTAAAAAGACAAGTGACCAACTGGCAACTATTGACTGAATAATATTTCACACTGTCCCCCAAGAACCATCAATTGTTTTGCCTACTTTTTAATGTCCGTGCACTCAAAGGACGACTATCACACAAAGTGCATTGAGGATGGTTTCTGCTTTTTCCCACGTCAGAAATGTTATCTTCCATTGTGTCTCTGATTATAATCCACCCTCTTGAAAAGAAGAGGGTTTGTGCAAAGTCAAGACAAAAAAAAGACCTTTAATAGTTGACTGTTTTCTGATCAAGACACAAGGAAGAATCCCAAGACAAGTCACAACAAGTGGATCTCACATAAATACTATACCTGACATCATACGGTAATCTCAATCTGTTTGTTCTTTGGTTATTTTGTTTCAAAACCAAATTAAGATAACAAATTTCATTTCAATTTAAAACCAAAATAGAAATGCGGAAAAATAAAAAAAATAGACAACATTGTTGATGAACTGGTGAATTGAAACGTTATCTATACATAAAAAATAAAGTAAAATATATAAAAAAAAAAAAAATGGATCTTTTGAAAAGCATATGTGATTAAAGAATCTGAGGTGGTGTAATTAATCTACTGGTGCTCCTTGTTTCTTGTGATCAACTTGCATGTGTGTTGACGGCTGCTGTTAGTGGCTCATGGTATTAAAACGTGAAAAAAATTCAATAAAATTTACCGCCCTTAAAAAGCTGTGTAATTGTTTTTTGCAGAAGTGTCAAATGGTAGAAGTTCTAACATCTATTGTTCCTTATACCAGCCTCAGAGTCGATAGTCACTCACCAATTTATTTGGATACTATTTGGACCGTGACACCATAAAACAAAAATTAAAATGTAGGCAGCTGTTACGAGCTGAAACATCAACAGACTGCATGAAAACAGGAGCAGGACCAAAAAAACTGCTGAAATAATTCCTACAAAAGCCCTTTTGTGTGAGGAGACCTGGTCCAGGACCTGTGGAGGGAAACTTGGTGCAACGGAGTTCAGTTCTGGTTCTGTTCGCTCTGACATAATGTGACCTTAAGGTCTTGCTTTAATTTCCCCGTAAATATCTAAATATCTCACAAACACAACAAGATTTAATTTTAAAACAGATAAACGCTGCTTATCTGTTTCTGTATTTTTGTTTTGGTTTCGAATTAGTAAAACAAAATATTCACACTATTTATTTTAATTTGGTTTTAAACAGAATAACCAAAGAACAAACGGTACATTGATTAATCTGACATATATAAAACACCATTTTCTTTTTGACTGATAAGTGGATTGATAGTTTGTTTTTTCTTATATAGTTTCTCTAAACATTTCATACAGTGCTTTGTTTGTCTAAGTGATTTTGTGCATGTCAATCTGACAATGGAACTTCAAACTTTGACAAAAAATCTTCACGTTTTAAGATCTAAAGCTTTAGTCAAAGGCTGTTTCTTCCAACTCCATTTTTCATATTTTTGTCTCCTGATTGTTAAGAAGCTGTCTTGATGTTCGCTTACAGGCCTGTTAGTTGTCTTTGCCAGCTTTTATTTATTATCATTGGAGTCACAAAGCTTTTTTTCATTCTGCCTGCTGTCAAGACACCTAACAAACAGAGCCTAACTCTGTTTACAGCCCCTGGTTCACCATCGGCGCAGCATTAATCTTCTTTTATTCATTAACTATTCTCTGCAAACACACACCCACACAGACATGCACACTTTTTTTTTTTTTTTTTACACATTGTATATAAAGTTGGATTAGTGCCTCTCTGTTCATTGCCATCCAACTAAAGCTTGTAAACTCATGCAATCCTCTTAAGATCACACATTAATTTGTATACCGCCACTTGATTAACAGCTTTTTTTAGACAGTGTGATTGAACATTGTGGTGTCATTATCCTTTATAATTAAGTTTGTTTGGCATTGATTTATATGTTCATCACAGATACTTTTTTTTTTAGAGCAGGTGTGGAAGGATGTTCTTTTTTTCCCACAACTGTGTCCAAGGATTGTGCTGTTTTTATTTCTCAGAATGTTTACCATTTAATCACAGAGAATATGAACAGATTATAGCAGAACTTCATGAATAGACAGATTAAATAGAAAGAACTGACTATTATTGTCAGAACAATAGTTTCTAATAATAATGCCTCACAGTGGCAAGATTTTAGTTTTAAGCCACAATTCAAGGTGTGTCCAGTTTTAAATATATGCCACATTTCTAATAGAAAATCATGGATTTAAGTCTATCCATGACAGCTGAACAAAATAAAATGCAGAATTCAACTCAGAGTTGTGCTTTTGTACTTTCATGACTTCCTCTGATTGATTTGCAGTAGTCAGTTGTTTTTGTATCAAAATTAAATAAATGGGCTTTAAAAAGTACTACATTTTCAACTTTATTCAAATTGTACTGCAACATGAATAAAAGTATAAAAAAAAGTTTGTTGTGTGATTTTAAAAATTAGCATTTCCTTTATCCAGTGGCAGTAAAATGAATGAATTTGTTTCACGAATTTCAACATAAAGACGAGTGAATTAAAATCTAAAATAAAGCCGTAATGCCAGACAATGATACATGAAAAGATTAAGTTTAATCCAGTGTAGCACCGTGTCATGATCTGTGGTTTTTGTTGTTGTTTTTGTTAGTTTTCAAAGTTGGCTTTTTGGGTTAGTGAAAGTGTTATCATTCATAGGTTGTAGGATCAAATCTCTTCGGGATTATTTTTCATTCAGGTGTTGTTGTTGTCTAGAAAATAATCCACATTGGTTTCTTCACTGCTTGTTTTGTCAGTATGTTTAAAGGGGCGGTATTATGAAAAAATCACTTTATAATGGTTTTGCTACAGTGGTATACATCTCTTTAGCCTCACTCTGAGGGTAAAAGTTGAAAACGTTCTGTTTCCTCCCTCCCCATATATACCACATTTTGCAAAAAGTCAACTCCAAATGGGCGAGTTTGATTTTTCTCACTACTTGACGTCACTTAGCGGAAACTCCTCCTCCTGACAATCCTGGCTCCTCCTACTATATAAGAATATGAGCTCCTCCCTCTCAAACTACCTCACAGCTAAAACAAACACTGTGGTTTAATATAGAATCTACATTATACTTTATTGTCATTTTTGTAAAGCTACATATACAAAATATGTTCTCTGCATTTAACCCCTCCCTGAGGAGCAGTGGGCAGCAACAGTGTAGCATCCGGAGCCGTTCCATTTTTAGTAGCCGTTATATTGCCTCGTATCCCCTTTGACTTGATCTGACGTGTTTGTGATACAATGCAACGGTTGGACAAATGATTATCACCTTAAATGCACTGTTCCTGTAGTTAATAGAGATGAGGAGAAGAAAATGATTTAGCAGCTTAACACGCCGGTGAGTGTTTGAAGCAGCTGAATGACTCCGCTGCTGCTGCTGTGATAAACACACAGTTTGTGAATTCGTCTCAGTGCTTCAATCACAATAGCCACATAAATAGCCATGTGTTTTAATGTAATGTGTAGTTTTTTGGCTGAAAACAATAACTGTGTGGATAGCAAAAGAAAATCGCTTTGGTGATCACTGATCCCCCTCGCAAGAGCCAGGCATGAATTCTGCGTCGATGGACACACCCACTCATGACTATACACGAAGGCCCCAAAACAGCCCGTTCATAAAAGTGTCATAAACTTGACTTTTCAGAAGGCTAAAACCCCAGAAAACAGGTGAGTTTGGGAAAATAAACCTCAAATACTATGTTGTTGAAGTTCTTAGAACAAATGGAGATGGGTGAAAAGTAGCCTTTAAGTGAAAGATTAAGAAGACACTTTCTCCTCTTTTCACTCGAGTGTGTCTCATTTCTTTGTTGCCTTCCCTCCATTACTTAAGGAGTGTTTAAACACTGCGTGGGTGCTGTTTTAGTTCAATGGGGGGTCTCCGAAAATCTCTGAAATTTCTGTTAGTTTTATGGATCAAATGATCACATGATGATATTCTACTTGATCACTGTATTGCTTAAAATGTTTTCAGAACTTTCAAAGGTGGAGAATCAACGGAGATATTTAGCCTCAGTGTGCTTCAGGTTTTTGTCGTTGTAGGTTCCAAATGCATGTTGGGAAATTTGGAAGTATACTTCATTGGGAACGGTCATCATCCCAATCCTCCTAACCACATTTATAGAGTATAGTAGACAGTATATACTCATTGAGTGTGCCATGTCAAACACAGCCAGTGTCTTCTGCAACGTCATCCCTACCTTGTGCTTATCTATTAGTGTGCTTGTTTTTCACTTTGTATCTTTGGCCATCTTTATTCTGTGCTTTGTTGGTTTTTGTTCTTGTCATTAAATTGACTTTAATTTGATTTAATTTGCCTGCTACCTTGGGATTTCATGCACTTTGTTCCTTTAGAATTACATATCTGATTGCTTGCAATGTTTATCAAGGGGGAGGGGCTTATAGAATAAGGTCCTGCATTTGCAGTGAAGTCTGCTGACTCATCAGCCAGCCTCACAAAGTTAACTTTCGGCAACTCGCTTCTGCTTAACTGCTTCCTGACTTCAAAAGCGAGCTGTCAAAAACAGCGTAAGCGGCGACAAGTGATAAAAGAAACAGCATGAGGCGTATAAGTTCAATTTCAATCAGCGAAACAGTGTACACTTAAATTCACCACAGATTAAGCTAAAGCAATGACTTGAAAACATGAAACGAACGTCATATTTGACTAATGTAACGTGGAGATGAGGACGTTGACTCTCACTGCCGGGCACAGCGTGCTGCACTCATTATGTGCTACACAAGAGTTCTGCAACACTTTGTGCATAAAAGGCGATAAAATATTTAATGCCAGTTTTAAATATAGGTAACTAGTGTTCATAGAGTTTTGAATACCCTTCATGCTGGTTTTAAAAGCTCTTTTATCTGACATTAAGTGACACCCAACCCCACCCCACCCCTCACCCCTTCTTGTATTACCAGACTATAACTGAACTAAGGCATAGGATGTACACACACACATACACACAGTCCTTTCATTTTTAATGTCCCTCAGACTTAGATTTTTTTCCTCTATCATCGACTGCCGCGTGTGACAGTTTCACTGCAGCAGCTTTAAAGGATGGGGAACTCTGAGCTTTATCTCTGGAACTGGTGAATATCTACCTTATTGTGTATGCATGGGAAAAGCCATAGGTATGATATGAGCAATAAAAAAAAAAGGCTACAGAGAAAGGGTGGAAGTTCATGAGGAGTTTTATTAAGTTGTCAGAAAATGAATAGACTCGACAATGTACTCAGCTTGACCTTGGTCTGACAGCAGGGAGCGATATCACCTGGAACACATTTGATAAAGTTGGCACAGCAATATAAAACATGCAGCTCGACAAGGTGGACGTGGACCATATGGACTATATGTGTGACTTGAATTTTCTCTATTGTAGCCTAAAATTGATCAGAATGACTCAGAATTCTAAATGAAGACCTGAAGCGTCAACAAAGCAATAATCCAGCCTCATTTTCAATGGTGCTGTTAAAGGCACACTGTGTAACTTTTGACCACGTGGGGGTTCTAGACCTATAACTTTCACGTCAAGCGCCCCTCGTGGCCACAAGCGCCGTAGCACTGTCGCAAAAATCAACAGTCAGTCAGTCGGGCCAGCCTCCCTCTTGTCTTTTGATTGTGTATACAGACAGTAGTTGACCTGTAACTTTGGGATAAGGATTGGCTCTAAGGGCTGAGTTGGTCGGGTTGGGGTGCGAAGCAGGGCTGGGCTCACGCCTCGGCTGGAGGAGCAGCCGCCCCCGCCGCCCTGCTCTCCCCGACACCGCAGGCCCGGCGCTCGGCCTTCCTCACGGCGTTGGTGTCGCTCCTTCCCTACTCCCTGATGTTGGGGAGGACAGGGGACGGGCGGGTTGGCGGAGGGGGCTGGGTCTCGCCGGCGTCTTTTTAGCCCCGGCCATAACCAGGAGTCAAACTGGTGGAAAAATACTCGCAAAAGCCTCAGCCCAATGAGTATATGTGAGCCTGTGGTCATGTGACTGCCGTAAAGTAATACGTTCTCCAGGCATTCTCCAGGTCACATGACCTGGCCAAAGACGGTCCTTCTCTCCAAACTTACATGGTTGGTATTTCAAGAGGGAAGCCCCGCTCGGAGCATTGATACTGTTAAACGTTGTATACTGGTCTGAGGAATCATTTAAAATAACTCATATGGGTCAACTCTTTCCCTGAAAAAGTCTGCGGTGCGCCTTTAATAATCAAAGATGGAATTGTTCTATTTCAGTTTCTGATTTTCAGAGAGCACAAAAGATCTGACACCTTTATTTCAACAAACTTTTTGAGTCATTTATGTTTTTATGCTAAACGTTGGGAGATAAACGTGTCTTTAATAAATTGGTTCTGTTGGTCATTCAGTAAACACACTGTTCTTTTTGTGTGTCGTTTCTTTGTTGCCTTTCCTCCATTATGTAAGGACTGAGAGGATGCTGTTTCAGTGGCTGTTTTCGAAATTGCATACTAATTGTATGCTACTCATACTAAGTTGACGATAAAATTAGTATGTAGTGATTTCACATTAGATAGTATCAAAATATTGATTACGCCAGAAATACCTGGATATATACCGTCCGTCCATCCATTTTCAAACCCGCTTATTCCTGTTTTTTTTTTTTTTAGGGTCGCAGGGGTCTACCGGTCCTATCTCCAGCTCACACTGGGTGCTAGGTGGGGGTACATCCTGGTACACCCTGGACAGGGTGCCGGTCCGGACGGATGTATACAATGTTGGGACATTTTTTAAGTATGCACAGTGGTCACACTAGGTACACTTAATGCTAAACATTGGGAGATAAATGTGTCTAATAAATTAAATGGATCTCTTGGTCGTTAGTTGACTGGAAAATAAAACTCAAACTCACAACTATTTGTATTTAAAAACTCATGTTGTAATGAGATTTTTTCCACATGTAGAGTAACTGACACAGCATATGTATCTATATGTTCACCTAAACGGCTTTAAGGCTGGTTTTGATTATATCCCAGTACAAAGGAATGGTCAGCTTTTCTAAGACGAGCACTAAATCTACCTTCTCCAAGTAAGTGAGTCCATCAAAAATTAGTTACATTTTTCTCATTACTTCTTTAAAAAAACGCATGTGTCCTGTAAGTCAATGGAATTCTATTTTATGAAGCTGCATCAATTAAGTTGTTTGTTTTTCAATTTTATTTCCTGATGTGAAATGTTTCATTTTTATGTTAATTTAATTTATCAAATAATTTAACTCAAAATCAAAACTCGCTTTCTCCCATAAAGATGAGTGATGGGATGGACGTACGCCACTTTGAGCTCTGAAAAAACTACATGGCCATGTCTGTGAAAACGCCAAAAATAAAATACTTTAGGCATTATAAAATAGTTCATTTCAAATTCTAATTATAGTGGCACAATTTCCATAACTTTGAGTTGTAGAGAATGCATGATATATGATTACAGTAGGCTTAACCTGGCTTCAATAAACCACAGCCTGCATACAGTTTAACTCTATTATTTCATATAACCAATATCGCTGCACTCCTAGATTGTTGTGAATTTTTTATTCGCTTCTGCTCAATGATGCATAACGAACGCATGAAAAATGAAAACCAATATATTCAATTCACCTCCCACATGTGCGTGACCGTTGGAGGCCATTTTTTGCAACATGTTTTGGCTCTTTATACAGAGCAGGAATTGTGGTGGAGAATCTAACTAATCCAGAGCACTGTCGTTTATTCTGTCCTTGATGTGTGTTACACCAAGTAGTTATGACGACAAAAGCAACGTTACCACAGTAAAATTGTTTCAAGATTCAGATTTTTCTGCTGCACCAAGTTTAACAACCAGTTCTGATGCTATAAAGTGACAGAGGTAACAAAACCAAAGTAGCTGTTTTTGTTTCTGTGAATATAAATGAAAAATATTATGTGGTATATTCTGTTTTTTTATGGTTTTATAAAGGAAATAATGAGTCGTTCCCATTTTACTTTCATTTAAATAAGAAGTAGAAGAATGCACCGCTCAAGTTGTCTTGTGTAATAATTTGAAGTTTGACGAATCATATTTATCTATAAACAAGATAAGTTAAATAAATTGCGTGCCTCAAAGTTGTAAAGAAAGAAAATGTGCACCACAAAAATTAAGTATTTGTAATGTAAGGTTGATGTTACATATTCATTGAGCTTTTAGGCCCCTAGAATAGTTTTTATTTCTTTTGATTGTTCTTACTGATTAGACTAAAGAGTTGAATGATGTGTTTTTTGACTTACAAGCTTATTTATTTATTAATTTATGATACAGAATCTCTCCTGGTCAGTTCTGGTCACACTCACCTAAGCACGCCAGATACTGTCGTACTGAAAACATTTACCAAGGCCTCTTCTCAAAGGATCCAGCATTGTTACCACTATCCGCAGCATACAAACCCTGAGAGCAGGGTACGAACTATGGGGAGCCCCCCCTTGATGAGACATAAGCTCCCCTGGAAACATAATTTGTGAAATTTTAGGGGGGGTTCACCTAAATAAAGTAGTCCCTTGTTGATCGTGGGGGTTAGGTTCTAAAAATAACCTGCAATAGGCGAAATCCGCGAAGTAGTCAGCTTCATTTTTTACAATTATACATGTTTTAAAGCTGTAAAACCCCTCACCACACACTTTATACACTTTTCTCAGACAGGCATTAACATTTCTCTCTTGTTTAAACACTCAAAGTTCAAACCTTCGTAGATTTTAAACGATCAGACATTGATGCCGAATGCTTTCAGCGTTCGCTGCCGTGTCATGAGATATATCTTGTTGGGAGAGCATGCAGGCTGCTATTAAATAATTGTTTCTTTAATGGTTTTGTTGATTTTGTTAGATGGCTAAATGCTTGTTCGCGTGGATTTTGTTGGGTTTTTTTCTTTCTTATGAATTTTATATTTTGATAAGCGCATTGAGATAACTTTGTTGTAAATTGCACTATACAAATAAAGTTGAATTGAATTGAATTCACGCTTGCCAGCTAGTGTTGACATTGGTGGTCTCGATTTGCAACGCCCTGCCTACCCAACCCTTGTGCTCACGATACGTCACTGGACTGAGTCTATAATGTCAGCTAAAGTTCATGTTGTTTAACATAAAAGTAAGAAAAATAACATTGCAGATAATAAAATACTAGCATAATTCAGTTCAATTCAACTTTATTCATACTGTATAGTGCTAATTCCAATATCATCTAAAAACCCTATCAAAATATAAAATTTGTAATAAAAAGGAAAAAACCTAACAAATCCACATGAACAAGCATCAGCAATAGTGGAAATAAATGACTCCCTTGACATTTTCTCATCTTTAAAGCATACTGGTGGTAAACTCTTTTTTTTATAATCAGAGTTCATATTTTGGAAGAGAAAAACGGATTGTGAAAAATTTAATAAGGTTTTGTCATAATCGAGACAAAGCGACTCAAGCAAAGAACCACTGTGGAACAAATGTTTGATGTAATGTACACAAGAGGATTCACTGCAGACCAGAGGCATGGCTCGGTAGTCAGTATGGAAGACATTATAGCTGGAGATGGAAGATCAACCGTGACGTTTCTGTTGATCTCAGTCATGACGTAGGAAGGAGGCAGGAGTTGGTCAGGTCAGCTATCAGACAACAAAGAGAGAAAGAAAAACTACTGCAGTATCAGTCACTAAATGACAATGAGGTCAGACTAAAACAATTGACATTAACCACACATGTAGACCCTTTAATTGTTTGTAAACAATGTGACGTATTTTGTTGGGCGGGGCTTAGCCTGGAGGCAAAACCACAATTGTCTTTGTTTTTTTCTGAGCACGAGTGTCCGCCTGGAATCCTCTAAAACTTTAATTTACGTCCACTAACGTCATTCCTCCTATTCTGGCACCCAAACACACAACAAAGCTGTAACATTACTAGCCTCCACAGTCTTTAGCCAGCGGTGTTTCCTGTTTTTGCCTCCAGCCACAATTAAGGGGTCTATAGTAACAGACACAACTGTGAATATTAAACTCAACTTTGTTAAGTTCTGTCCTTAGTTGACATTAGTGGTTCTTGGTGTAGAGCAGTGTTTTTCAAATGGGGGTACAGGTACCCTTAGGGGTATGAGATAGCACTACAGGGGGCACTCAAGAGAGTGAGGGGAAAATTAAATGAAAGCATTAAAATATGGCTGGGTTTTATATTGTTCATGATTATCATAAACATGATGATGGAAATTAACTGGCTTAAAACATGATTTGAAAATACAAGGGTCAGTCTTGGTCCCACATCAGGAGAGAAATGATGTTAAAAACTATCAAAATAAATTTATTCAGGATGTACTAAACACTGTTTCATTCCACTAAGGGCGCTTTCACACATGCCTATTTGCTCCGAACCATGCTTACCATGCTCCGGTCTTTTTGCAATATGTGAAAGGTCAATGAAACTCTGGTGCGGCACAAACAAGCAAAATCTGGTCCCCAGACCAATGTAGGTCTCGATTCGGCTCAAGCGAAGCATGGTGTGGTTGTTCACCATGTGAGAAAGCAACCAGGACCAAATATAGGACTTTACATTGAAGCGCAATTGTAACAGAGCAACTCCATCAGTGACAGCCGCTGTGGCGCTGCGCGCCTCCCGTCACGGTAACGGACACAAGCACACATTCACAACCCAGTGCTCCAGCAGCAACACACACACACATCCATCCATCCATTCATCCGTCCGTCCGTCCATTCATCCAGCCATCCATTTTCAGAGTCGCCTTTGTCAGCACACGAAAAAAAAACACTTCACATTTCCTCACTCCCTTCCATATTTCTCCCCGTATTTCTCATTTATTTTACTTATCTCTGTTTTCCCAAACTGTTCACATGATCAGCGATGGCTGCACATTTGACTGCTCTGTTTTATCTGCGTATATATGCTCATGTTTTCATACATTACACATCCTTACCGGTAAGTTACCGGTGATATGACTGCTCTGACAGGTGGAGGTGGAGCGGAGTCATCTCTGTGTTTATGTAGCGCATTAGCGCAGGTTGTGGCATCGTGTGATTATGGCCTATTTTGAATGATCATTAAGGACTTTTCTGCGTGGATTGTTTTAGGATTTCCTTTGGAAAACATAGGAAGAGAGACCAAATATAGGACGTGACGGCGCGACTGTCAGTAGTGACAGGGCAGCGGCACATCGTCACGGCATTGGAGGCTGCAGTATTTTGTCCAATCGCAGACCGAACGTTTAGCCTGCGTGAAGTTGTTCAGAAAGTTTGGTGTGCTTGTCAAATAGAATGTGTGAAAGTGGACCAGATCAAAATAAAATTGCGAAAATGTTGTCGATTCCACTGGATTATATATGTGAAAGCACCCTTATTTACAACATGAGGTTATTTAAAATGTGTGTCATCACTCATTCATTCCATCATTATAATCTATAGTTGATTTTTTCATAGTGTTCTGATCCAAATGTTGTAGTCGGACAAAGGTACCGTATTTTTTGGACTATAAGGCGGCACTTAAAATCCTTTAATTTGCTCAAAAATCGACAGTGCGCCTTATAATCAGGTGCGCCTTATATATGAAATTGACTACTGTGCTTCAACATACTGAACAGAATAAGTGAGTGTATTGTTCTGTATTTTATGTGTTAAACCTGAACAATGTTGAGAATTATTTTTAATGAGTTGAATAAAGTTTGACTTATCTGACTATTTTATTTCGCTTAATGCGTCTTATTAATAATAATAATAATTACAAACTGGTGCGCCTTATAGTCAGAAAAATACGGTACATAAATTTAGAAATAAGATAAATGGGTTCTTGGTCCTAAAGAGCTTGAGAACCACTGATGTAGACTAGTATCTGCTTTAAAGTACCCATACGTATTGTATAAAAGGCGATTTTATTTCATCATATAATTACTCAAAGGTCTTTCTGAGACAATTCCCTGTTAATACTACTGATTTTTCCAAGTAAAAACCCTAGTAGAAATTACAATAACCATTGCCTGATCAATGACACTTAAATCTCATTTCATCTGATCTTCACTAGGTTACTACTGATCATATTTACATGCCTGGATTGATTCAGTTATTGTTAAGTAAATGAACTAGCTGTCTAACAAGTGTTCCTAACAATGTCATCTGTATGAAATGTATATCAACAATTGTGTTTAGCACTAATTCTTTTAATGATCCAACTAAACACTTTCTGCGTTGTGTTGTTCATTAACAAAAATGCCATTTAAGATGATAATCTTTGTTTTATTTATTAAGGAAACTATTTCTTGGAAGCTTTCAATTTCTTCAAATCTGAATAGTAATGAACACGGTTGATTAAAGCTGTTCATTTACATACGACAAAGATCAATATGCATTGTTTTATTTATAAAGCAATCTCAGATAATTGTATTTTTTTTTTTCTCCCCCTCACAAATGTGTTGAGGTTAGAGAAGGAAAACTGCTCGGATTAGCTCAGGTTTCTTTCTCCAGCGCGTTACCATCCATCTAATGTTTGGATAATGCCTTGGAGGACTTGGTCTTACTGCTCCAATTAAGAAGTGGAGTCATTATTTTCAACAGTGAGATTAGGCTCCTCTCGGCACATCAGCACTGGAGGGGCCGCCGTGTGTCTCACCGGTTTTCACTCCCACGCTATAAACTCACTTTGGTTAAACATTCATCCCTGCAGTGCTTTGTTCATCCACCCACCCAAAAAATACAAAGTTTCTTGAGATCAACTCCTGAGCAACCGAGCTCCACCCCGGGGTTAACACACTTTTACACACTCATCTAACCAAACCACATGTTCTTCATTATGTGGAGCCACTCAATTGGGGCTGAGCAGATCATTCTTGTTTTGGGGAATGAGATGGAAGAAGTGTGTGTGCGTGTGCGCGTGTGCGTGTGCGTGTGCTCCTTAAAACTATCTGAACTGTTTCCTCATACAAAGTAAGGGTTAGCTTGGTGGGTTAGGAATAGAATTTAGAATAGTATAGAATATAAAATAGAATAGATTAGGTAAGAATAAACCTTTATTGATTCCCATAGAGGAAATTCACACATTGCAGCAACATCATAGAAAAGCAACAGTAAACGAAAAGAACAAAAAGAAATACCAACATAGTGCAAATATAAATTAGAAAAAGATGAAAAAATAAAATAAATTAATAAAAAAAATAAAACAAAAATGTGTGCTATGAAATCAATCGATTGTTTTATATGATCTATTTATAAAAGCAAGGAACGTCTGTGTGTGTGTGTGTTTGTGGAGCAAATATCTCCCCAACGCGATATCTGATCGACCTGAAACTTTGTCAACGGTTTGCGCATACCCCGAGTGTGTGCATCCGTAATTTTGGAGTAAATTGGTCATTCCAAAACCAATTTAAAACCAATTTGAAATGATCAATCCACACTGTGGAACTCCTGTCAAACATTGTTTTAGAAAACCGATGATGTCATCAACAGTGATGTCATCAGAGTTCCAATCACAGAATGTTGTAACTGATGATGTCATCAACAGTGATGTCATCGGTGTTCCAAGAATGTTGATGTCATCAACAGTGACTTAATCTCAGTGTTCTATTCTATGCTAATGCTAATGCTGTCTGTACACGATAACTTGAAACGTTATGAACGGATTTTGATGAAATTTTCAGGAAATGTTGATCATGGGTCAAGGAACAGCTGATTAAATTTTGATGATGTCCTGGCGACCAAAAGAAAATATATAGATGTGTATATCCCATTCATTTTCCCGTCCACACTGTGGAACTGTGTGGATGGGAAAATGAATGGGAACTCAATATGAATACATACCTCCGACGGGCTCTGTACTAGTCTATTGGCAATGGATTGCAAGTACTCGTGTTACTGTAATTGAGTTGTTTTATAGTTACTTGTATTTTAATTTTTTGTATATTTCTAAATCAGTAATTACACTTCTACTTAACTTTTTAAAAGAAGTAAAGTAATTCATTACATTTCTACACCCAACCGTTACTGAGTAAATTATATTTTTTTTATTTTAAAATGATCAACAGACATTGTGAAACGGCAACAAATGAAATGACCAGAAAACAATCAAATGCATCACATCATAGCCGACCAATCAGATTAAATGTAATGCACCGTGCAAATACAGCATTGAATGGAGGTTATTTTCTTAGTGTTAGAGTTCATAAATATATCTATACTTGGAGCCTGGGTATTGTTTGATTTTGAATTGAATTCATTGGTGGCGCTTGTTTTTTTTGTTTTTTTTAAATAAATGTACATTTTGACAAACCTTTTATTTTAATCAGATGCCATTGTGGAAAATAAGTTAAGTTCCAACTGTACAAGATTTCATCTTTTCCTTTTTAAGTTTATAAATATGATGTTTACTGCATGCAAGGGAACCGTGGCAACATTTATTTCCAAAAGTCAATGTGGGGGGGTGAAAGTAACTTTTACTTTGAGTACTATTAAATTAAGGTACTTTTTACTTGTACTTGAGTATTTAATGTACAACTTACTTCATACATGAAATTTTAATCAAGTAACAGTATTTTTACTTATGTAGGATATATCAGTACTCTTTATACCTCTGTGTAAACTTCTGTTGTCAAAGCTTGTTACATGTTGTGTTCTATAATAGTCTCAGTTGTTGCTTTAGTGCTACATTCACAGCAGTGCATGGGTGGGCTTTGTTAATCAGCTGAGAACTATAGTGGAAAAAAAAAAAACTCTAAATAATGTGTAATATATTTAACATACAATGCAATGAATTGTTTGTAATTCCATCTTTATTTTACTTTCCAGGTGTTTCTGTTTTTTAATTATCATAACTATAATAATAATAATTTTTCAAGGAAACTCAAAGCGCTTCACAGAAACCATTATTTACTTTGATTAACATCTTTAGTTCCTTCTGTTTCCAGATGGAGCAACACTGGAAACATTTCTGGCAAACATAGAATGAGGATATGTTATCAACCATTATCTTTATAAGGTGATGATAACCTTTTATTGGACATGGTTTTGTATATTAACAGTTTTGAGTGGAAAATCTGTGCCATAGCTGATAATGTGTTCAGTATTGTCTGTTTTTTGCATCTGTTTGATCAACAAAAGATCAAAACTTTAAAAAGTTGTTTTTTTTTTTTTCAATATTGTAAATTTTACTTTTTGCAGAGAGTTTGTCAGATACATGACTCTTCCTACGCTGTGCCAACCTGTGTAATTATGCATATACCCATTAGCTTGGACATGGTCTGAGTATTAAAACTGGCCATTAGTAAATTAGTCTTTCATGTTTCATGCCAATGTTTGAGAAGAAAGGAACTTTTTTTTTTACATGAAGTAAATTTATGGCATGCGCACCAAAGAATACTTGAATTCCAATCAGTAATAAAACATTTAAAATCTGAATAATGATAGACGAGGGTCAAGGCTGGAGTTGAGTTAGTTTCAGGCAAATGTTCTCAATGAAAGTCTCCCCTCCCCTGTCTGGACACACTTTATCACAGTGACTTGTGTTGTATCACACAGAACAGGACATAACACTGTGGATTGTATGCACTGCTTTAGCCCTTCCCTCAGGCTGAACAGACAGCATCACTGGCTTCTATTTGTCTACAAGGCCATACTGGGCAAACTACCCTGTTATCTCTGCTGCCTAATGTCTATCCAGCCAAGAGTGGATCTTCTTCAGCATCCCCAGAATCTATACACAGAACTTAGAGGAACACCTTGGTTTTAGAACTGTTCCCCTGGCTCAGCGGTTTGCAACCTGCGGCTCTGGAGCCTCATGTGGATCTTTGACTCTTATGCAATGGCTCTCCATAGCTTAAAAAAAACTATTGAAATAAAAAGTTGTTTATGATTAATGACAATAAAATCAAGATATAACAATTTGTTAACCTAAAATAAATCACGTTGTGCAATGACTCAGCACCTTCCTACTTCACCTCCTGCAACATCTACAGACCATCAACTTTCCTGCACCTGTGGCTAACCTTAAGTTTTAAATCCCTGGTATGATAACTAAACCAACAAAAACACTGTTTTGGAAGAAAATAGAGATTTTAATTGTGTGTAACCACCAATGTGCAGGTTAAATATGCATGATCTTTTTTATGTAACACTGTGATCATGTAAACTGCGATGTGTTAGAATTTGAAGATGCAAGATACTGTTTTATTTCTTTTTATTTAAAACTGTTTTTAAGTTGCCATTTACATGATCAAAATAAATCAAATCAAACATCATTCTATACAATTTTAAATGTATATAATTTAATACACTATTATCTTCATTGAGAAGGTCTTTTTTTTTTGGCTCCAGGAGGACTTTAATCCTGGTGAGATGAGGTTAAATGACTAATTGTACAGTAAAGGTTGGAGACCCCTGACCTGACTGATGTTAAAATGATATGTACGTCTGCACTTTTTACTGGGCCAGTGTGTTTGTAGCCAGATCTCCCTCGATAAAGAGTTTTATCACTAGGGGAATTTCTGGTAAAAAAAAATAAATGAAAAAATAAAGACGAAGTAAATCAATAAAAATAATGTAAAATAAACTGTTTTCTTAAACATTAATATTTAAATACGTTCCATATTTTGAAACAAAACAGATGTGCTACGTCTCATATGTGATTATCTCCTAATATATATATTTTTAAATGTGGCGGTGTGCTCAGTTCCAGCTGCTCGTGACCACCCCTCTTTGCTGACCTCATGTATTTTCAATCGGCAATTTGAGAGGTAATGACTGGGGGTGGAACAAAATACAAAGTTTACGATAATCATACAATTGAAAAAAACATCAAAATAATCGCAGTTAGAGGCATACTTGTATAATTCTTCTGGGTATCAAAAGCTCAACAGGAATACAAAAAATAAAATAAAAAAACAACATCAATGAGCACAATTGTTCCTATTAAAAGTGGAAAAGAGCTTTTAAGGGGGTTGATGAAACTGTGCATTACATCATCAGAAAACACTGAATTATTGGAACTAATTTCTTGTATCGTACTTTATATTTATATTATATTTTATGTGCACAGGAAGGAAACCTGTTTCCCTTTATAATGAAATTCTTACTTTGTTGTCCACACTGGATGCCACAAAGAAAAACAAACAAATTTGAAACAAGAAAGAAAAATATAACAAAAATTATAATAATTAAAAAAGTAATACGGATATAAGGTAGGCAGACCATTAAGTCAAATAAATTTAAAAACCATTAAATACATTTGCATTATGTAATGCTATGAATGCATGATGTGGAAAACAGATATAAGTTTGGAACATTATAAGTCTTTAAGCAGTTTTTGAATATTTTGTTTCTATTTTAAATAAGTTTTTCTGCATTTTTCTTTAGCCCTCAGCATGTTAACTCAGTGCACATAATTATTTATATTTCCTTGCATCATATTCTTTATTTCCAACTATTGGAATGAATGACCTGTTTATGAAACGATAACCTTTCAAAGTGTGTGTGTGTGTTTTTTTTTTTTTTTAAATCAGGCTAATCAGGTTTGTTTCATCCACATTGAACATTGATGAATTCCTGTCATCAGCTCTGCCACCATTACTGAACATCCTGGTGTTCCTCGGCTTTCAGTCACAAAGGGGGTCGTGTGTTGTGTAATGTAGCTCTTTAAAGAATCTTAATTCGCACTGCGTTTCCTCTCAGTGACTTAGGACAACACTGGCAGTGACAGAAGGAGGCCTGTAGCAGTGATGTGCAGTTTGAAATAGCTGTCACGCTGATTTGCTGGTTGGTGCTGCATCACTACGGCTTGTGTTGAAGAGCTGAGTCTCTGGCTGCCTCCCAGCAGGGGAATAAGCTACTTGGGTGCAATGAGGCACAGATAGTTTTAGCCTGACTGATCAGTCTGACTGTACATAGAGCCAAAGGCCATGCAGGGACTGTATTGAAGTCGAGAATACGAGAGAAAGAGCTCAGTCTGTCTGCAGTCCTGATGAAAAACTGCTGACTTCGAGGTATAGGCCGTAAGTCGTATCAACCCGTTTTCAAGCTGCAGCTTTTTCCCCTTTGAAAATAACCTGGAAATATTTGCTGTGAATCAGAAGTTCAAAACACAACAGCAACACAAGTGTAGATAGGTGGTTTCTATCACTCTCACTGTTGTTGTATTATAGTATTTTCTTACTTTGGTTTGAATGTGTTTCAACCATTGTGCCATAAGAGATCATCAGAAACATCCGTTCCTTTAATATAAATTTTCACTGAAACTTAGCAATCATCTTAGTCGGTTGGCGAACAATATAGCACAATTGGTAAAACAGTGATGGCGAGTATTGGAAGTTTTCAGGCTGTGAGTCGGTTTTTTTAATTAGAAACTGCACTCCACAGGGATTTTTCACAGTAATTCTTTTCTGGGGTTTACAGAGAAGTTTCATAAAAGAGAAGTTATATAGGAAGCTACAGTTATCTGACAGCACAAGAGGATGGGCTTCAAGAGACAATGAAAATCCGTGGGTGGCAGGGTTCTGTGTCTTTTGGACAGTTTTAAACTAAAAAAGGTAAAGTGGTGGGTAAAAGTACTTGTATTTATATAATCTTAATTCTAAATCTGATTTGGGGCATTCATCAGCTGTAGCTTGAAGCTCAGTCCATAGTTTACACTCAGATGACATATGTTTATTGAGTTCTTCTTGAATTATGTGAAAAATGAAGCTTCAAGTTCCAAATCGCGTGTCAAGGCTAAAAACCTCAATCCTCAGTCATTATGACAAACGAACCATAGCAATGCCTGGCCAGACTTTAAAAACACTAACTGTGAATCTGCTTGGAATAAACTAAACCCTATATCCTTCACAGAAGAGTAGGCCACCAAAAGTTTCTTTTTTGAAATATAGTTGAGTCAATAATCTGCAAAATGAACATCTGCCACTGTATCTAAAGGAGGTTGGTCCGTTGGCTGAAAGCTATGCAATGTGACTGACTGCACCACAGAGGCCACAGCACGAATCACTTAGGCCCTTAATTGCTCTATATTTTAATGTCATTCTCTACATATGATGCTTTACAGGGTCTAATTAACAACTTGCGGTAACTCGGTCATTATGGACCAGCTTTAGGTTCTTTTAAACTACTCAACAAGAGCAGTTTAAAAGAACAGCTCGGAGCATGTAAAACTCATTAGCATGCTTAGCAAGCAAGTTCTGCCTCCGTTTGTTCATGTTTTCCCTTCTCAGCGTTATTGGCTGTGCTCGCGGACTAATGTGGCGTCAGAGAGAATATATATAATAATTGCATATATTTATATATCTTCTCATAACTTTGATCTGTGGCAACATCTGTTCATTGCAGTTGTTAGACCTTATAAAGTGATCCCAACCTTTTGTTTGTTATGGACTGAGGTGAAAGTAACTGATAACAATTACTCACGTTACTGTAATTGAGTTGCTTTTATGGGTACTTGTCCTGTTTTGAGTATATTTCTAAATCAGTAATTTTTCTTAAGTATGTTTTAAAAAAAAAAGCAAATTAAGTTACATTCCTACACCCAGCCATTACTGAGTAAATTATTTTTTTTTTGTCAACTACAAAAAATGAAATGACCAGAAAACAATCAAATGCATCACATCGTAGCCAACCAACCAGAATAAACGTAATGTACGGTACAGAAACAGCAATAAATGCCAGTTATTTTCTCAGTTTTTGAGTTCATAATTTTAGCTCTACTTTGAGCCTGATATTTTTTATTATTTTGAATTTAATTTATTGGTGTTATTTTATATAAAGAATATTTATTATTATTATTTTATACAGATGCTTTTGTGGAAAATAAATGAAGTTCCAAGATTTTGTCTCTTCCTTTTAAGTTTATACGTGAGATGTTTAATATATGCAAAGGATCTGTAGCAAGGTTATCAAAAATTAAAGGTGGAGGGTGAAAATATCTAGTTACTTTTACATTGAGTTCTATTTAATTGAGCTACTTTTTACTTGTACTTGAGTATTTTATGTATGACGTACTTCTACTTGAGTAGGATATACAGTATCAGTACTCTTAACACCTCTGGTTACGGATGGTACTGTTCCGCAGCCACGATTAATACTGTGTATAATTCTATATATCTGTGTCTGAATGCTTTACATCTTAGGACACGTAGAATTGTACGTCTGATGAGATGTGATGTGAAACCTGGACATTGTGTCTAATCCTGCTCTTATTTTCTTTTTAAGAAAGGTTGACTTTTGTTCAACCCCATTTTATAGCCTTGAGGTTAAATAAAAGGATTTAAATTTTTTAACATAATTACAAAATAGATCCCAGGTTAGGACTAATGAAGTCAAACAAGTAACACATTTTAGCTTCTATGGTCTACCTACTGCCATTTAAAATATAGCAGATTATTTATTTACTCTACCTTTGAATGTTGAAGGCTTTGCCACTAGTGTATGCCACAGTTATGAAGTAATAGTTGTTATAACACCAGGGGTGTCAAACACAGTTTAGTTCCGGGGCCAAATACGGATCAGTTTGATCTCAAGTGGGCTGTAGAGGACGGGAATCGAACAATTTCAACATTGGTGTTACTTTGCATTGCCATGTACAAATTATATAAAAGTATGTAGTATATAAGGCACCGACAATATCCAAGCAATAGGTGACAGGTAGTGACAATATTTATTTAATTTGGCTTCTTTCAACAATTTGAGAGTAGAAATGACTTCCATTGTGTTATAAAAGCATTGTTGTTTGTGACAAATTCAATGAAAACCCACTTGAATAATTGTAAAGTTCTTCTTCCAAATAAAACTGTTGAAATGTTAATTTTGCATAGATGCAAATATTTATGTATGGGTATGATACAGTGATTTAAATTGACTCCCAATTTCTGCTTCATTTCAATAAATAATTCCATTGAAAAGTTTCTATTTTTTTGAGCATTGCCAAAATTCCCAAGTTGAAGTTTCCGTGGAGATTGGTCAGATATTTTACGCCCCGTTGCAACTTGATGGACACAACTGCATTATTTTGTCATTTACATTGTTTTCTCTGCCTTTTTTACTTTCCCCTGTGGGCCAATTTAAATGTTTAAAGGACCGGATGTGGCCCCCGGGGCCTGAGTTTGACACATGTGCTTTAGATGAAGTTAGTACATTTGGTTTAATACAGCTATCCTGATTATCTCTCACAGTGTCCTGAAGTGCAGCAACACGTGGTTAATAAACACTGGAGTCGTTGTGTCTTTGCTGTGTATACTAGGAAGCCTGGTTCTAAGTTATTGATGGTTACACCAACTTTTATTGATAGCAAATGCAGTTATTTTCCCCCTTAAATATTGCGATATCAATTAAAGTAAGATTATAATTAATTTTTTTTTTGTTTATTGCAAAATACTTTTCTGCAAATCTATCACCTTTCATTACACATTGCACATCTCCATCAACACACTGTGTGCTGAGTGCCTAGTTATTCTGGTGATTGATATATCCAAACAGTTTGTTTGGGGTTACTATAACCTAATTCATACAGCTAGATCTTGTAAAAATATATACATTTATATTAAAAACTATACTACTTTAGCAGCTTTAGCAACCATAGCAGTGTCGCAGCATATCTATTTATAGTGGGGTACAGTGCAGCATCCGTAGCGTGGTGGTTGGGTCTAAGCTCAGTTCAAGCGTACAGGAGGGCTTTCACAGCCCTAGGGATGTAGCTGTTTTATAGCCCTCCTTTGTCTGCCCTCGTGCTCCATGCCCTGCAGAAGGGAGGATGTGAAATAAGTATCGTTCAGGGTGAGTCGCCTGACATGATCTTTACTTTTCTGCTTCTCAGCCGACTAAAGTAGAACAACTCGGTTGATCATTCTCTTCAGATGTACAGCTACAGCATTAAACAGTGTATCCATGGCTAAAAACATTGTATTTCTTTATGTTTTATTGTCCACTGGAAGAAGTTTGTGTTTCTAAGTGAAGCCCAGTTTTTTACAAAAGTAGAGCCATACCTTTGTAGTGACTTGTTAAAGGGATCCTCCACTTTTTTACAAATGTGACCTAAAAACTTTGAAATGTCCTCATTAGAAGATCTATTCCTAACAAAACACATTATTTTGTACCATATTTGTTTTATTAACTTTTAAAAATGGGACTACTTTACCGTTTGAGAGCCTGTTTACTCCCATGTTGAAATGACGCTATTGATGAAAATCGCCCCTTTTAGTCTATTGAGTTCAATAGGAGTGAAGCATTCAGGATGATTCAGCAGCTTTTTCAGTCAAAATGACAACTTGTGCTGCTTTGAGTTGCTCTAAAAATCAGGAAAAGTAAAAAAAAAAAAAAGTCAGTAATTTGATAAAACAAAATCCATGACCCGAAAAAATCTGTGACCACAGGGGGCCACAGTTCCATTTCTGATGTTTCATAGACGCATGAAGAAGAGCTCCGTGCATGTAAATACTGACCCAAGTAGAATCTGTCTGCTGTAAAGAACTGATGTTCTTGTCAGAAATGGTTGACGGTACACTGTAAAGAATTTACAGTAAACACTTGGCAAAAAAGTTGCCAATAAAGTATTTTAAACATAACATTGAATTACTGTAAAAGCAATTACAGTCTATAACAGTATGACTTTTACATGTTTTTGTTTTATATGAATTACAACAATTTATTGTATTTTTTACAGAAAAGTGGTATTTTGTTGTATTCTTGTTTTTATCTTGTGATTCAAATTACAGTATTTACCTGGCAACAAAAAGTAAATAGCTGAAACCACATTTTTTACTGTTAATTCTATTTTCTTTTAAAAGCTTTTAAAAGATATGCATATTGTGAAGCATTCTGTATGCATTAGATTCCCTTCACCTGTTAAATAAAACCAGTCAGAGCTGTAAAAAACATAATATCTATTAAAAACATACAGTTTTACAGGGTAAAGTAGTCCCAGTTTTAAAAGTTAATAAAACAAAGATTGTGCAAAATAATGCGTTTTGTTAGGCATAGATCTTCTAACAAAGACATTTCAAAGATTTTAGGCCACAATTGTAAAAACAGTGGAGGATCACTTTAACTAGTGTCTGATTTTTACTCACATTCAAGTAAATTACAACCCCCAAATTCTTCCACTAAAGGAAGAATTGTGTAAATTGAGTTGTTTTTTGGGGTGCAGTCATATGTGACAAGACATCCTTTTTTGGTTCTGAGTTTTAAAAATAGTAATCAAGGAAGTGAAGTCTCTAAGTTTCACATGCTGTGGTCTAATTAAGGAGAATTTCTTAATCTAGATCAAGATATGAGAACCAGGCCAAGGGAGCAGTATCTGGCCTTCCCTGGACACAGGGATCTCTTGGTGTGTCATAGTGTTACTGGGCAGTAGTATGATGAGATTTTTGCGTATCTTTTTGCTCAATAGGCAAACTGGTACTGATCCTGGTTTTGATAAACATCATTGAAAGGCTTCCAATACACCTTTGATGAAGTTTTAAGCCACCTGGCTGTAATCATCTAAGCATTATCCTTGCTGAGTTATCAGGACAGGAATGATTGTTGTGTTTTGTTCTTCCTTCAAAGACTTTGAGTTGTTTTGCAAATGCCTTTTGGCCACGGTCAATAAGTTCAAAATAATTCTCTCAAAATACAAATCCTTTTATTCACTTGTAAGAGTATCTCTGATTCCCCACCAGGTCACACTTTAGAGTTTCAGCACTCTTGCAAATTGAATTGGAAGAGGTAGAACTAAAAGGGAAAAAAATAGGCAAAAATCACTGAAACTATTCAAACCGACACCAATTACTCAACAAAGCAGTGTTATCCAATTGTCACATATCCACCTTTCCTTTGATATTTGCTGTCTAATTTTCACCCTCCATCCACCTGAAGGGTCTGCCATCAGTTTTCTTTAGGTGAAAAGAAATGTATTATTGCCTTTATTACCATCTATTTCTGAGCCCTAAGAGTACAAAGTCTGCAGGGACACATTTGCCTTACTCAGGCCTGCAAATTGTTAAAAGTTCAGTATGTAAGTTGGCTGATTAATGATACATACTAAAATGAATCCACACAAAAAGAGGCTGTTTAAAATGGTCTACTTTTCCCCAGAGAAGTCCACCTAATGAAGTCTTGAGCGGATCGAGCAGCAGAATTCTAGTGCGTTTTTTTGTCCTTACTCTGAGCGCTCCCATTCGTAGTCTAGAGTGGTTCCGATGCGTGAACACAAACGCCCTCTGTTCAGACCAAACTGATGACATGTCAAGATGACGTAAACCCAATGGCATTGTGGGTTGGCAGGATAGTGGCTACGGCATGAAACAAAACATTAAAACCACCAAGAGTGTGGCAATTTGTTGCCGTTCCATTGTTGAATGTTGTGAAAGAATAGGCGCAGAAGCCAGAATTATCTACAATCTTTGACCAATAGATGAGAGCCTCTTCTTCTCATTTTTGTTTGTCTTCCAGTAACGGCAACCCCTGGCAACTAACCCAGATGCTGTTTGGTGCAGATCATAAAATGTGCTGTGAAAACAAACCGAACCAAGTTTAGGTGAAAAAATAATCAGCTGTTCTCCACCCATTCATGCAGTCCAATGTGAAAGCACCCTAAATTGAATATTTTCCAGCTTCCTGGGAGTATTACAACTCTGAAGGGTAATATCTACTTATATCTGCAACAACAGCCTAGCGATCACTTACTTTTTGTAAGATAGTGGGTATGATAATTAGGGTTGGGCATCGTTTGGATTTTAATGATTCTGATTCCAATTCTCTGAGTTGTGCAGGTCAACAGGTCACAGATTTCAGAGGATAATATTTTCATTTGAAAAAGCCTTTACACAGGCCATTTTTATTCATTACTTAGTTGATACAGTTTAATTTGGTTGCTGTACTGTAACTAGGGTATTCAATTACAAAGGTTGCCAACTGTAACTGTAAAACTGACACTTGCTGAAATAACACTACAAACATGTTGGCAGCAGTCTAAAAAAACAAAGAGCTGCAGCCCAGCTAGATGTGAAACAAAATAAAACTAACAAACCCTGGAACCGTCATGTGACAAATCAATCAACAGTTCTAGTTGGGAAAGATTATTATTATTCTGGATACAGTGGAAACAGAAACTGTAAAAAATAGTAATATTTTTAACTTGTTTATATTGTAGGGAATGTATTATATATGTAAATGTAATTGGAGTCTAAAGCCACAAAAATTGCACCACTTTAAAAAGAAAATAGACTAATATAAGACCTCTTTACATGGAGTATAAGACAAAAGAGCAGTGGAAACTTTGGACATATTTGAATCCTTAAATCTGTTGATTAAAGTAAATGTAACCCAAGTATTTTTTTTCTTTATGTACATATGTAAATTGAATGACTGTAAATAATTTCTGTTTTATATAAATGGGTAAATGAATTGTTTATATTGTAATAGTTGTATGAATTGCACGTGTCAATAAAAAAGCTGTCTGTAATTCCGAGGCAGCAGCCCCTCCCTCGCTACAAAGAGACGGCAGCAGCAGAGGACTGT